>NW_017670301.1:1029251-1049873 GCF_001879085.1 Nicotiana attenuata
TTTATCGAGGTTCCCACAGAATTGAACTTATTGCTCCAAGGGGAAAGCTTGGTGCCGCAGTTCGAGTTGCTATGCTCGGAGGCCGAGAATACGTCGCTGAGGGGCGTTACGGATGTCGGGCTGATGAATGAAGTAGCCGTGATGAGCTTGAGGGTATATACTGTTACGTCGGTTCGCTTCTTCTTTACCTAGCATAGCTCTTTTGCTCGACTGCGCTGTACGAAGTCTCTCCTGAATCACTTTCACCTTGTCTAAAGCATCCTGCACCAAATCTGTACCCAATAGCCTGGCCTCGCCCGGCTCAAACCAACCCACTGGAGATCTACACTGTCTCCCATACAAAGCCTCATATGGAGCCATCTGAATACTTGACTAGTAGTTGTTATTATAAGCAAACTCCGCAAGTGGTAGGAACTGATCCCATGACCCTCCGAAATCAATAACACAAGCGCGTAGCATATCCTCCAATATCTGAATGGTGCGCTCAGACTGTCCGTCCGTATGAGGGTGAAAAGTTGTGCTCAACTCAACCTGAGTACCCAACTCTCGCTGCACAGACCTCCAAAACTAGGAAGTAAACTGAGTGCCCCGATCTAAAATGATAGAAACGGGGACACCATGCAACCGAACAATCTGCCGGATATATATCTCTGCCAATCGCTCTGAAGAATAAGTAGTACAAATGGGAATGAAGCGCGCGGACTTGGTCAGCCGATCCACAATCACCCAAATAGCATCGAACTTCTTCAAAGTCTGTGGGAGCCCAACTACAAAGTCCATAGTGATCTGCTCTCACTTCCACTCTGGAATATCCATTCGCTGAAGCATGCCACCCGGTCTCTGATGCTCATATTTCACCTGCTGACAATCGAGACACCGAGCTACAAATCGCACAATGTCTTTCTTCATTCTTCTCCACCAATAATGCTGTCTCAGATCCTGATACATCTTCGTGGCTCCTGGATGAATAGAATACCGCGAGCTATGGGCCTCCTCCAAAATTAACTCTCGAAGCCCATCTACATTGGGCACACATATCCGGCCTTGCATCCTCAACACCCATCATCACCGATAGTCACATCTTTGGCATCATCATGCTGAACTCTGTCCTTAAGGACAAGCAAATGTGGGTCATCATACTGGCGCTCTCTGATGCGCTCATATAGGGAAGACCGAGAAATCACACTAGCCAATACCCTACTAGGCTCCGAAATATCCAACCTCACGAACCGATTAGCCAAAGCCTGAACATCAACTGCAAGTGGTCTCTCACCAACTGGAATATACGCCAAACTCCCCATACTCACCGCCTTTCGACTCAAAGCGTTGGCCACTACATTGGCCTTTCCCGGGTGATATAATATAGTAATGTCATAATTTTTAACTCCAACCATCTCCGTTGCCTCAAATTGAAATCCTTCTGCTTGAACAAGTGCTGGAGGCTACGATGATCAGTATACACCTCACAAGACACAACATACAGATAATGCCTCCAGATCTTCAATGCATGAACAATGGCAGCCAACTCCAGATCGTGAACAGGGTAGTTCTTCTCATGAGGCTTTAATTGACGAGAAGCATAAGCAATAACTCTACCCTCCTGCATTAGAACACACCCAATAACAACTCTCGAAGCATCACAATATACGGTATAAGAACCTGAAGGTGATGGCAATACTAGCACTGGAGCTGTGGTCAAGGCAGTCTTGAGCTTCTGGAAGCTCTCCTCACACTCATCAGACCACTGAAATGAATAACCCTTCTGAGTCAACTTGGTCAAGGGCGATGCAATAGATGAGAATCCCTATAAAACCGGCGATAATAAGCCGCCAAACCAAGAAAACTGCGAATAGCTGAGGACGGTCTGGGCCAACTCTGAACTGCCTCTATCTTGTTCGGGTCCACCTGAATACCCTCGCTGGACACCACGTGCCCCAAGAAAGCCACTAAGCTGAGCCAGAACTCACATTTGGAGAACTTTACATAAAGCTTCTCCTCTCTCAATCTCAGCAACACCATTCTCAAATGCTCCGCGTGCTCCTCCTGACTACGCGAGTATACCAGAATGTCATCAATGAAGACTATGACAAATGAGTCGAGATACGGTCGGAACACACTGTTCATCAAATTCATGAACGCTGCTGGGGCATTGGTTAGCCCGAAAGACATCACCAAGAACACATAATGACCATATCGGGTCCTGAAAGCTGTCTTAAGAATATCTGAGTCCCTGATCTTCAACTGGTGATAACCTGAGCGGAGATCAATCTTAGAGAATACTCTCGCTCCCTGAAGCTGGTCGAACAGATCGTCAATGTGAGGCGACAGATACTTGTTTTTAATTGTTACCTTATTCAACTGTCTGTAATCAATGCACATTCTCATCGTGCCATCTTTCTTCTTCACAAAGAGAACCGGCGCACCCCATGGTGACACGCTAGGGCGAATGAACCCCTTATCCAGAAGTTCCTGAAGCTGCTCCTTTAACTCTTTCAGCTCCGCTGGTGCCATACGATATGGTGGAACAGAAATGGCTGAGTGACCGGCACCAGGTCAATACCAAAATCTATATCCCTGTCTGGTGGCATACCTGGCAGGTCTGTGGGAAATACATCGGAAAAATCTCTCACAATTGGAATAGATTCAATACTGGGAGTCTCTACACTGACATCCCTCACAAAAGCTAGATATGAAAGACAACCTTTCCCAACCATACGCTGGGCCTTTAAGAAAGAAATCACTTTGCTGGGAACATAATCGGTCGAACCTCGCCACTCAATCCGTGGCACTCCGGGCGTAGCCAAAGTCACTGTCTTAGCATGACAGTCCAGAATAGCCCGACACAGAGATAACCAGTCCATGCCCAAAATAACATCAAAGTCCACCATACATAATAATAACAGATCCACTCGGGTCTCCAGACCCCCAATAGTCACAATACACGACCGGTACACACGGTCTACCACAATAGTGTCGCCCACCGGCGTAGAAACATGAACAGAAGAAACAAGGGACTCGCAGGGCATATCCAGATAATGGGCAAAATAAGACGACACATAAGAGAAAGTAGAGCCAAGGTCAAATAACATAGAAGCATCCCTGTGGCAGACTGAGATAATACCTGTAATCACCGCATCTGAAGCAATCGCATCGGGCCTAGCTGGAAGTGCATAGAAGCGAGCCTGGCCACCTACGGATCGACCTCCCCCTCTGGGGCGACCCTTAGATGACTGTCCCCCACCCTTAGCTAGATGGGTGGGTGGTGAAGTGGATGGGGCTGAGGCTGAGGCTGATGATTGACCCCTCTGCTGAGCACGACGAGGGCACTGCCTCCACAAGTGGCCCATCTCTCCACACTCATAACAACTCCTGGGTGCTGGAGACGGGGACTGATGGGGACCCCTAGCAACGGTATGACTAGCAGACGCCCCTTGCATGGAAGAATCCTGAACCAAAGGAGCACGGGAAGAACCCTGGGCTGGAAGTGCACTAAGTGAAGAATGGCCCTGCTGAGAACCGTGAGAACTGTGGCCTAAAGATGCCCCACGATAACCTAGGTGAGCTGACTGACCATGTCGGAACTGTCGGCCTCTGCCGCGCTGAAACTGGCCCCTCGAAGGAGCACCCCCATAACTACCATGACCACGAGGCCTCTTGGCCTCCCTCTCCTCGCGCTCCTGGCGACGAACTGACTCAATCTCTCGAGCAATATCCACAACCTCCTCAAATTTAGCACCTGACACCCTCTCCCTAGTCATGAGAACCCGAAGCTGGTAAGTGAGGCCATCCACAAACCTCCTGATCCTCTCTCTCTCAGTAGCAACCAGCCAAATAGCATGTCGAGCCAACTCCGAGAACCTCATCTCATACTGGGTAACCGTCATCTCTCCCTGTCGTAGCTGCTCGAACTGCCTCCGCAGCTCCTCCCTAAGGGACTGTTGGACATATTTCTCCAGAAATAGGGCGGAGAACTGCTGCCAAGTCAGAGGTGCCGAACCAGCAGGCCTACGCCTCTCATATGCCTCCCACCAAGTGAAGGCAGCTCCGGTAAACTGAAAGGTCGTGAATGCAACCCGCTGGTCTCCAGAATACCCGCAGTGCGAATAATCCGCTGACATCTATCTAAGAAACCCTGAGCATTCTCGCCCTCTGCACCACTGAAAGTAGGAGGCTGGAGTCTGCCAAACCTCTCCAATCTATGCTGCTCATCCTCCGCCATAACAGGAGCTACATAATCCTGAACAGCTGCCACTGGCTGGGCTAGTGGTGCCTTCGGTGTCTGCACTCCCTGAACCACCGGATCGGGTGTACGGGTGGCGGGAGTCTGAGAGCCTCCCCCTGCCTGAGAAGTAGCTGTGGCATTAGAAACCGCGACTGCCTGAGCAAGGCTAGTGCATACTGTCAATATCTGAGCCAGAGTCTCTTGAATACCCGGAATCACAATGGGCACAGCTGGTGCCTGAGCTGGTGCTGCTGGAGCATCCACCACTGGGACCTGACCCTGAACTGTGGCGGCTGGTGGGTCTGCAGGTGCTATCCCAGCTGCTGCGGGGGCTGTACCTCTGCCCCTACCACGTCCATAGCCACTTCCTCGGCCTCTAGTGGCTCCCGCTGGTGGTACTGGTGGTCGTCCGTCCTGACCGGTAGAGCGTTTCCTCACCATCTGTGAGAGAATAGGATAAAAGAAGTTTAGTATTCGGATCAACAACTTCGCACGATAAGAATTTCAAGAATATGGAATTTTCCTAAAGGTTCGGCAGCCTCTCGAGGATAAAAACAGACGTCTCCGTACCGATCCGCGAGACTCTACTAAACCTGCTCATGACTCGTGAGACCTATGTAACCTAGGCTCTGATACCAACTTGTCACGACCCTAAACCCAAACCCGATCGTGATGGCGCCTCTCGTGAAGACAAGGCTAGCCGACAAACTACCAATTCACCTTAAGTAGTAAAAATAATAAATCAAGGTCTTTAATATAAATAATCCCAAAAATAGCAATATAAGTTGCGGAAATAAAATAAACCAACACAGCCCTACATCGGGGTGTCACCAGTCATGAGCATCTAAAACAGCACTAAAAGTCTAGAGTCTAATCCACCACTACATAACTGAATCAAAAGAAAACTGAAATAGAGCGAGAATGCACTGGGCTGCGTATCGCCAAGCAGCTACCTAGTAAATCTCCGAAGACCTGCTGGAACTATCAACCCTCAGGAGCAGGACCTGTAGCACCCGAATTTGCACACAGGGGTGCAGGGAGTAAAGTGAGTACTTCCACCTCAGTGAGTAATAAAAATAAATGAAGACTGAGTAATATAAACCACGTAAGGCACAACATTAAGCTACAAGAGGCATAACAAATCAGTAATTATAATAAAGCGGTGAAATTTCATAAACATCTCTTAAACAGTTAAACAATATGCAGGAAAACAGCATAAAAAGTAAACACATAATAACTGCCCCTCAGGCACAGTAACAACAGAATCAGCCCCTCGGGCAATGTCACAGAACAATACCAGCCCCTCGGGCTATATCTCAAATCACAATGGTAACCCGCGCTCACTGGGGTGTACAGACTCCGGGAGGGGCCCCTTACGGCCCAAGCGCATAATCAAGCCATCTCGTGGCATCATAAACAGATTCTCGGCCTCATATAATCTCAAGCCATCTCGTGGCGTACAAATCTCAGGCCCTCGGCCTCATTATCATATCTCAATGTATACTGCGGCGTGCAGCCCGACCCAAATGTATCCTCACAACACAGGCCCTCGACCTTACTCGGTCAGAATCTTATAAGCCCCTCGGGCCACAGTAAAATATGAAGCTCAGCTCAAATATCTTTGAAAATATCATTTATTGTGTTTAAAACAGAATAATTCGGCTGAATCTTTAGAATAGTAAACTATAGTATGACTGAGCACCAGTATGAAATCAATCAGTGAGGAAAATATCATTTAAAAATCATCTAAGGTTCAAACAACTGGCACAAAGCCGACATATGGCATTTAGCCCAAAATATAAATAATATTAAACAATTAACTATCAAATACGCAGTGAATTAATCATTCGGGATGGACTAAGTCACAATTCCCAGCGGTGCTCTACCCCACGCTCGTCATCTAGCGTGTAAGTCACCTCAACATAGCCGTACGCTGTGAAATTCCGGGGTTTCATACACCCAGGACATCATTTAAAATCATTACTCACCTCAATCCGGCCTGAAACCTCGCTTGCAATGCCTTTGCCCTTCGAAACGACTTCCGAGTACTCCAAATCTACCAAGTTCAGATTTTTATCATTAAATTATGCTAAATGAATGAATTCCAATTGAAAAATATCGATTTTAAGCACAAAACCCGAAATTAGTCAAAACCGACCCCTGGGCCCGCTTCTCGGAACTAGACAAACTTTATACCAAAATGTTCTTCATCATCTCACGAGTCCGTACATATAAAGAACTCGAAAATCGGAGTTCGTTTGACCCCTCAAATCATCCCTGAAAGGTCTCATGATCTCAAGCCCTAACTCCACATTTTTCTACTGATTTTCATGAACTTACACTGATATTTTCGCCTTAATCACTAATAATCAAGTTTTAAGGTCCAAAATCCTTACCTCAATGAAGAACAATGATTTCCTCTCTTCAAAATCGCCCAAAGCTTCAAAATTTTGTGTTCAAAGTGAAAAATCCTCTGAAAATTGCAAAGGAGGAAATATTTTAATCTGACCAGACATTTCCGCATTTGCGGTCTATGCTCCGCTTCTGCGAAATCACTTAAACCCGCTTTTCCGCACCTGCGATGATCCAACCGCATCTGCGCCTTTGCAGGTGCGGTCATATATCCGCTTCTGGGGTTCCTGACCAATTGCCTCTAGCCACTTCTGTGGCTCTTCCTTCGCATGTGCGGCGCCGCACCTGCGGTCCCCAAACCGCAGGTGCGAAAATACCAGAAGTAGCAACTTCAGCAGCTGCAATAACATCTCAACTTCTCCGTTGACCACCCGAAATTACCCCGAGGCCCTTGGGACCTCAACCTAAAGCACAAACATATCCTAATACCTTATTCAAACTTGTTCCAATCATCAAAACACTTCAAACAACATCAAATCAACCAAAACACCTCGGATTCAAGCCTAAGTTTTTAAAATCTTCCGAATTCCGCTTTTGATCAAAACCCAACCAAACCATAGGCCCGTATGTCTTATGTATAAGTTGGTATCACATGTTGTATTCTACTTATCTCACGACAGCCTTCCAGCTCAGTTATCTATGATAGTATGACATGAAAAGATACGTTATGTTGGTACTCAATTGAGTAAGGTACCGGGTGCAGGTCTCGCCCCCAGGTTCGGGGTGTGACAAAAGTGGTATCAGAGCAGTTCTGTCCTAGGGAGTCTACAAGTCATGTCTAGTAGAGTCTTGTTTATGGGTATGTTGTGCACCACGCTTATAAGCAGGAGGCTACTGGGCATTCTAATCCCGCACTTCTATTCGTAATAAGACGATGCCTACATTCAGAAAGACGATCGATAAGAGATATAGCTGTGGAAGTGTTGAGTTAGAGGAACTCGATTTTGCATCTTGCTTATGATGAGTAAATGAGAGGCCTTTAGCAGATCATGTGTGTACTAAAAGGTGTACGGTTCTTGATAAGGAGCCTTTAGGAAAGAATACTTATCCACTCTTACGGTAAAAAGGAATAACGGAATCGAAAGTTAGACACGAGTTGCAGCAAGTAAAAGAAGCAAGGTGAAGAAGGGTACGAGGTACCCAGTTAATAAAGATTATCCTTATTTACCATTCAGGAAGAGAGATATAAGCATTTTGAGTTACCTTCAACAGTAACAGAGGTATGTATAATTGGCCACACCGATCTGAGTTATGCTTTATGGGAGCTAACAAATATGGTTTAAGAGAGAAACATAATATCACGATCCGGCTGGGGTTAGAGTGAGCCAAAATGATGGATGAATTGTTTGCATTAGTTGACATTTCCGAAGGATATTGCAAATGTGCTAATAGATCTCCTTGTGAGACACCCGGATGGTGCACACTAAAATAGTACAGCTAGATATGAGTACTACAAAGATAGGAACTGGAAACCTTGAAGGGATAAATATTACCTTAGTATGGCTCCCGTCCCTAGTAGAGGGAGAATGTTACGCAGCCCGAAGAGCCAGTGGATAGAGCAAGGGAAGGTAAAAAGTGAAAGAATATCTTGTTAAAGTTTTCAGGATAAAGTGATAAATAGAAATATTAGCAGGGAAGTACGAAGAGGGATAATGAAGCATTATGAGTGAGATGTGATACATGGATGGCAATAGCAGAGTGTTACAGAATCTATAGTCAAATGAAGAAAGAGACGGGAGGTGATGGGCCTTAAGACAACAAGAGAATATAGGCCATACAGTCACATCCTCATTTCGAGAAATAAGTTCGCGACTCTAACGTGATTAACAGAAGGAAAAGTTAGACCCCAGAGTAATAGAAACCAGTATGGATTGGTGAACAAGATAAACTAAACATGAATTAGGGACTGAGTGATTTGATAAAAGTCGGCATCATGAGAATTTCATATTTCGTTCCGACGATAGTAGAATGGACAACAGAAGAAGATTCAGGAGAAATTCAGAGAATGGTCATTTAGGAAGACGCTTCCCTTAAGCAAGCAATGTGAGCAAAGTTAAGCTTAAGGGACTGTATGTACCAGTTACATTAAGTGTCACCTTGCGAGTAAGGAATTTTGTTATCCTTGGTACAGAAGGATTATCGCAAGGCGAGTAAGGGTCATTGACGATGTGAAAAGACGCCAGAGATGAAAAGGTAAAACATCTATACGTAGATCATTATAGCACTAAATCTTAGTACTCCCCTAAAGGGGGGAATATGGAGTGATGTGGCACTAAGACAGAATTAAATTTTAACTATGGAATGGTAAAGGAAGAGTGCGATAAAAATGAGAAAAGAATGAGATTGCACTTATTCGAATCCTACAGATATGCTATGATTCCAGAATGTTATGTAAGCACGACATCAGAAAAAGGAAGAATGCTTCAACCTAAGCACAACGACCTAAAGAGGGAATGGTCGTGTAACAAGTCTCATAACAACATTATAAGCACTCCATAGGAAAGTGGCACCTACCGTGGCTAATGAACGGGAAGTAAAATTAAAAGTAATATTCGAGATCATATGAGTTGCCCGAAAACTCTGGCACGTGTGGGCACTAAGATAAGCTAAGTATGGACGTAACAAGGGGGCAAAAAGACCAGGAAAAGTAATAGCATACGTTGAAAGAAAGCTAAGATAGAATGAAAGAAATTATACGATCAATGATTCAGAGTTAGTTACGTTATGAACGCACTTAAGGGTTCAGAGTTTTATACATGCAGTGTATACAGCCGTAGAGGATTCTGGTATACGTTAAAAGAAAGAATTGAGCCCAAGACTTAGACGAAAGATTAAATTGTTAAAGGATTGTATCATGCATATTCCTCAGCGCCCATGAAAGGCTAAACAGAATACCTAATACCATGAACCACAGATCGGCAGATAACTAAAGCCGACATAAAGGCCGATTAGAAGGAGGAAACTAAAGAGTTACATCAACGAATTAAATCAAGAATCCGATTATTGGACCCAGAAGTTATAGGAATCATGATTGAGAACATAGTAGAATCACTCTTAATATTAGAGGTGCAAGAGAGATAGCACAACAACTATATTCTATAACGGCTCTACGATAAAGCCAGTTAAAAGAAGTACCAGCCTCATAAGAAGTCAGTATGGAGCTCCTACCGGATTGTATAGGCACGAGAGGTGCAAGTATTATAATAGAGCTTCAAATGGTGGATGTGATATGTTGATACCCAATTTTTGCCTATATATTTTCAGCATGCAAAATAACTTCAAAAGGAGCATATATATGCATATATAAGCATATTCAAGTGTTTTATTATTTTTCCATAATTTTTAAGGTTTCAAATCAATTTATTTTTTATCTTTTATCCATAAAAAAACCCAATAATTATTTCCAAAATTATTATTTTTGGTAATTCATTTGTCAGACCTTTATATTTATGCTAAGATATAGCTAAGGTAATTTTTGCATATTTTTACAAATTTTATTTAGTAATTTTAAGCTAAATTGCATATAATTGCAATATTAGCCCCTTTTAGATTTAATTGTGTTTATTATTCTTAAAATTAAGTCCTGTATTTTTTAAATTATTAATTTATATGTTATAAATCATTTTAGTACTTTTAATTTATTTTCAGAAATTAATTTATCACTTTTTATAAATTAAATAGGGAAAAATGGCTATTTAAAATTTAGCCCAATTGCATTTCAATTATAGCCTAAATCCTACCCAATTAAACCCAATTCCCCCGGCCCAATCTCAATTAAACCCCGACCCAATCTCAAATTGAACCGACCCAAACCCAAACCCCTACCTACCCTCTTTAATCCAGGCCGTCAATTATTCAGATCAATGGCCACCATTTGCCCTTCCATAATTAAACCCAAAAGAACCCTAAACCTAATTCATTTCCCACCTACCGCCGCCCTTGAATACCTCTTCTCTCTCAACTCTATCTGAAACTCTCCTAAACCCTAGCCGCCGCCATCTAACCCCACCCTAATACCTGGTTAATCCATGGCTTCTCATGGCCATTTGAGATATGTACCAGCCTTCTATGGCTCCTATGTGTTTGGTTCTGTGGTTTCATGGCTAGACCTCGAGGGAACCTGGACCAGTCCTTGCTCGACTGTTGTTCATGGCCTTTCTCCGGCCATCCACGATCTTTCTCTGGCCACTCATGGCCTTTCAAGGCTGATCCGTGACTTTCCTGGTTAGATCGGTATCTTTCAAGGCCTTTCTCATTTCTTTTGGGTTTTCTGAAACCCTAATCGCTAGGACCTTCCGATTTCTTTCAGAACTATCTTAGATCTGTGCTTCCTATGAACTTTCTAAGTGCTTCCCGAAGGTTCTTTGACTTTTCTTTCAAAATGACTCTTCACTTTCAACGATTAGGGTTTTTCCTTTAAGTTTTCTTCTCTGATCTTAATGTGGTTTGATGATTTTTCTATTTGCTCATGTTGTTATTCTATCTATTTCAGCATGTTTTAAAACCCTAGTTCGTTTTAGTTTTATCGTAGTTCCGGAAATTGTTTGTTTAAATATGTATTTACTCCGTTCTGACCACCCTTATTTGATTCTGAGTTTTACTATCTTTATAACCCGACTTTTGTTGAAACCCTAACTTCTCAAAGGCTTCCTCACCTGCTACTGCGAGACCTTTACATGCCTCTGATTTCTTTTACCTGATGCTATGTTTTCTTCACTGTTGATTCTATGTGACTTGACCTACTTGACTACTATGCCTCGAATGTTTGCTTTACTACTGAATCCTAGCTTATTTCTGCCACTACTGCATGTTTGTGTTTATCTCTTTTGCCACTGGGTTTGGCCTCGCATGTCTGATGTTCCTGTTCACTCTATTTATATGCTGAAGCCTCTTCCTTGATTGATCTTGGTCTTGTGACTGATTACAAAGCTTTTCTTTTATGAACCCTAATTTCACTCGCTTGTTTAAAATTAATTGATTCTTTTCCTTTGCTGTGATATTCTACCTTACTGAATATTTTCCAAAAATAAGCATATTTTTGTACTTAGACTTGATGGTTCACCTCACGCTTTTACTACCCTTTATATGGCAATGATCAATCTGTCTTCAAACTAATTTTCCTTCCTTAATTGAAGCCTGCTACTGCCGTTAAACAGTGATTCCTTAACTAATGGGAATCACTTGTGTTAATTGATTCTAATTTGTGATTGTTTCCATGTTTATGTTAAGACTTTACTTATTACCTTACTTACCACCTGTTTTCAAAACTATAAATACCCCCTATCACACCTCCTTTTTCGCTACTACACCCCGTGAAGGGTATAATAAAGGAGTTTTTCCAATTAAAGGACAATCGAAACGGGATTCGTTTTTTTTAAGAAGTTCGGAGTCGCCACTTGGGAGATTTATGGTGTCCCAAGTCACCGGTTTGAATCCCGAATCGAGGAAAGGGTTTGACTCTGTATTAACAGTCGTGAACCAGAAATCCGAGTAAGGAGTTCTGTTAATCCGGGAGAAGGGGTTAGGCACTCCCGAATTCCGTGGTTCTAGCACGGTCGCTCAACTGCTATATTTGGCTAAAGTCTGATTTTTATACATGTTGAAACCTATATTGCAATTTTAGAATTATTTACCGCTTTTAGTCAATTTTAAGAAAGTGAACGTCGTCTAAGAACGTGTTTTTGGATCACGTCACATAAAATGCACCCGTATCCTCGACACATTCTTATTCAACATTTTGGGATTTGGATTTGGGTCGAATGAAATGCACACCCGTATTTAAGAAGGTAAAATTATTAAAAGCGCGCCTAATACGCTAACGGGTTATTATCTTTGTGGGAGGCCGTGAAATTCGCTAAACGGCACGCCCCGAATTCTAAGTATTTTAATATAAGCATTTAATGAGGGCCCCGCAATTTATATGTTTTGTTCGGCGAGGCTCGTCTCATTTTTATTTAAAAGCCATCCTAGAGCAAGCTATAATTTTCTATCTAATTTTGTCTCTAAAGAATCCTAATTAATCAATTTTGTCAGTTGCTATTATTAGAGAACCTTTCGCGGGATTCGAGCTTCAAACTCAGGTCCACACTTGAACAAGAGGAAAGCCTCCTAATTCAAATATGCTACCTAGCTCGGAAGGCCCAAAACCCGTATTACTAGAATTAATCTCGCAAACTTAACACAAATTCAAACTTTCAGTATTTTTTGGGCTTCAAAATTAGCCCAGGAAGAAGGAGAATACTGGTATTTCTATTAGAATTTGCCCAGCTTTGGGCTTCTCATTTTGACATTGGGCCCAGCATGAAGAGGTTGAAGCTGAAATATAACCTGGACTGCCTAGGCCTCAGATTAATTGAATTAAAAGGGAAATGGGCCTGGCGCCCAATTTTGGACAGTTTTTACACAGTGGGGCCATGTTAAATTACTTTTCCATGGCCCAGACAGTCCAGGCCTTTATTAGGCCCAACGGAATCCATTGAGCTATCAAACTGTAAGATATCGTCATGATTCGAATTGCTGTACATGAAACAGTGGACTAGGAATTGAGATACAATTTCACATATCAACTAGAATTGAAACAATTATTCACGTGAAGTCATTAAGCTATGAATTAACACATACAATTATAAGGAGCCATGATTAACTAAAGTAATTATCAACCATATGAAATCAGTTCAGCTAATTGAATTTAATCCTGTTAATACTCATGATACTACTGTTAACATGCTAAATCTGAAAGCTAACAGCAATTTAATTATCCCAAGCTTCACTTCTAACATGTGCATAAGGAGCAATTAACATTAATTATGCCCTAACTAACATCACAGTCATACAAGTCTGGACAAAATCCATACAGTCCAATTAGGTACAAATAATAGAATGTTCAGCTCATGTAAATTTCAACTACTATTACTGCACCACCTAAAACTCAAACTAACATATCTACTAGTAGACTAATATGAGAAGAACGTGAATAATATGTCATTTCTTCAGCGGTTCAGGTACAATTGTTGATTCAAAACTCTTCACACATCTTTTGAAATTGGAAAATACCTGGAAGTTAAAACACAATAAAAAGAAGATGAAGTCAGCAGCAGCAAATGACAACCTGCAGCAACACAGCTTAGCCAAAACGAGTGCCAAAATCCAAAAGAAGGCAATCTCACTCAAACAATACCCACAACAAACCAGTTTCTTAAGAAATAAAACCCAAAACAGTGCTCCACCAATTTAACTAAAGCGATTTCAATCCGATGCAAACCCAACACCTCTAAATCAAGCCTTAGAGCTAATATTCAATCCATTGTTAACCTTAAGTGAACAAAAATTGCTTCAGATGTAAAGAAAGCTTCCGGAATCCAAGCAAAGGCAATGGAACAGTATTCCTTTAGAGATTTGGCCGCCTGGAGTTTTCAGGAGTTTTTAGTGCTTAGAAATCTGCCTTCTAAGGCAAGAAAGAGTGCCTTTATAGGCAAAACCAAATAGGGCAGCCCTCAGATTCTCATTTTTACACCTTAGACCTCTTTTTAATTTTCACTTTTGCCTAGATATCCTCTAATTATTGACTTGCTACCCAAGTTAAACCACCCAAAAGTATGAAATTCTCCTAAAACCCTACTAGAAACTTCTGAAATCAGTTACCAAAGATTCCCTACCCACAATTTCCAAAATTACCCTCCTAATTCCTCATTATTTACCCTTACCCTACCTTATGGATCAAGATTTACCCAAGGTTCTAATTCAAGTAACAGACAAGAGGCCCAAACCAACAGAACCAATCATGAGCCCAATTCACATAGACGGGAAACAGAAGCAGCTTCAAATATTCTCAGAAGTCCAATTAATGACCTATGAAACTAAACTACCTAATTGATCAGGAATTATTTACCAATTAAAGAAAAGAGCTTCTAATCATGCATCCAAAAGAACAATACAATGAAAAAAAAGAAATTTGAAAAAGAAAGCTGAAGCAGATGACAAACAAAAATAAGAAAAATAAACAATTAAAAGAAGTGAAAAGCAAGATTTAACAACGGAAAATACCTAAGGCTCCGGACAGATTTGCATGAACTTGAAATAATTCTTCGATTTCTTGACAGGAATAACCTTTAATCGCGCGTTTTCTGTGAAAACGCGCAAGTAAAGGCCATTACAACCTAGAATCTTACAAAGCCCCCCGTTGAATTTGAATTTGAAACTAGGGCTCAATTTTCTGATTGGGTGTTCGAGAAGCTTTGGAAGGATTTGAGGGAGAAGGATGGTAGATTTGGGATAAGGAGGGCCTGGGGATTCTTTGTTGTTAGTTTGGTGGTGGTTGGTGGTGGCGCCGCCATCGGAGAAAACAAGGGCGGCGCTAGGGTTTGGATTTATGATCTGAAATTCGAGCAGGTTAGGCCGGGTTTGATGGAGAGTGAACGGGGATTTGGAAAGAGGGGGGTGAGGAGATACTTTGGTGTAAATTCGGGCACGATTGGCCGCCGGCCGCCGCCGTAGGCGATTTCCGGCGGGCGGCAGGCGGCGTTTGAAGGCGGAGCTCGGCGGGGTCTCTGAAGAGTTGAGAGAGATGACTGGGGGGTAGGGGGGAACGTTTCGACATATAAATATTAATGACACCCCTAGTTCGAGACCGTCGGATCAAGATAAATCAACGGTTGATATTCTTCACCACGAAACGGGGTCGTTTTGGTATTAACTGGAGACGGACCGGGTGGGGAAATGGTTTTGGGCTAGGTTAAAGGTTTATGGGCCAGGTATTTGGACGAAAATTTGGGTTGGGGGTTTGATTAAGTGGCCTGGAGTGAATTTGGCCCAAATTTGGGTCTTTAATAAAGAAGACCCAATTCTTATAAATTCTTTTCTTTTAATTCCTTTTTATTTTCTTTTCTTTTCCTTTTCAAGTTAAAACTAAAAATCTAAAATAACCTACTCAACTATATTAAGCTCTAATTAATAACCAACACAAACTAATCAAATACCAATTTAAAGGAAAACTGAACAAAATTCAAAGCTAAAATCAAACAAAGCAAATAAATCAATTTTTGTGATTTTTGTATTTTTGTAAAACCCTAATTACTAATTAATCTAAAAATATATAAAATTAAATCCTAAATGCAAATGCAATGCATATTTTGTATTTTTCATTAATTAAAATGCACAGACCAATGCAAACATAGAAATGCAAATAAACATGAAAATTATGCAATTAAATCCTAAAAATCAAATAATTAANACCCATAACACTGTTCTCTCTCGGCCCGAAATTTCTTTGTCCCGCCGAGCTTTCCTTTTCTTCCAGGGTATTTCATTTTTTCTTTTCATGTTAGCAATGGTTCCCTCATAGTTCCTCTTCATTTGTTGTACAAACTGGGCTCTTTCCTCAGTCTTCTTTGCCCATTGTGCCCGCAGTCTTGCCATGTTCCCCTCGGATTTTTCCAATTCTTCCTGACAGTCCAGGACTTGCTTCTTTAACCCTTTTATCAATCTCTCGTCGGGTAGACTTCTTTCACGATTCCTGGCATCTATTTTCATTTGCTGAATTTGGGCCTTGAGAGCTTCATTCTCCTGGGCCAATTTCTTTTTATCACCTTCATCAGCTGCGGCTTGCAAGGTGTTTTCAAACCGGAGCTCCTGAACCTGTTTTTCCCATGCTCCTATTCGGGCCCTATACTCCTTTTCTTTGGCTAACCAATCCCATTGCACCTGGGCCTCGTTAGTGAATTGTTGTACATGTGGCCTTTTGGCGGGTCTCTCAGGAATTTGAAATCTCTTACCAAACCAGACCAAGTATTTGGGATCTACCTCACCTCTGGCTCGGTCCTGTACTATAGTCTTGGGTTCAAGGTACCTGCACTCATTCCAAATCTTTCGAATTCTGCCTTCAGGGAATGCAGCTTTCGGGCCTAACTCGATGACTTGCTCACTCAGGTCTTCATCGTTGTGCACTGTCTGGAATCTTCCAAATTGTCGCAAAACTCGGTAAGGAGCATAAGGTTGTATGCTTCGAATACCCATCAAAAGAATATAAGAGACCTCTGCTGATGTGTATACGGCTTCAGTAGCAGGAAGCCATCCATAAGCCCATTCAACTTAATCTGTGGTCAGGAATCTTAAGCATGACGACCAGGCCTCAGTACCCTCAGGGAACTCAATACCTGTCACCCGGGTCTCTAATTCTGCAATACAACTCAATCCAGTTAAACCGTAGTTCATATAGCCTGTGCGGTGACAGAGGTGTTCCTGTATCCACAATTGTAAGAGCAAATTGCAACCTTGAAAGAATTTCTCCCCTTCCCGACATTTGGTCAGAGCTCGGTACATTTCTGCTACAATCAGGGGAGCCACTGTACTAGTAGGTTTTTTCATGGCAACATCTAGCATCCCTACCAGGCCAAGGTCAATGTGACCATCTTTTCTTGGACAAATTACCACTCCCAAAAAGGCTACCATGAAGGCTAATCCCCGTCGGGCATCCCATTTGTCTTTATTTCCAGCATGTGTCAATCCTGTGTTGGGTTCCTCGAAACCTTTGGGTTTACCATACCGGTGATATAAGAAATGCAATGTACAACACCCTTCCGCCAAATACGGGTATTGAATATCCCGGCTGATGTTCAACAAATCCAAGAACCTATGAATGGTTACCGGTCGTAGGGCCAATGGGTATCTACCTCGGAGGTTCCCATTGAGACCGGCGTATCCGGCAATCTCTTCTAATGTAGGTGTGAGTTCAAAATCTGAAAATCGGAATACATTACGGGTCGGATCCCAAAATGGTATTAGTGCCTCAATGATATCCTTCCTTGGTTTGATGTTCAATAAATCTACGAGACCGCCCAACTTTTGACCACGGTATCTATGCTTTCTTTTCCCAAACCATGCCACCACATATGGAGTTTCAAAGGGATCTCACTCAGGACTGAGAAGGTTTCGATGTTACTTGAATTCATCCTGCACATTTATTAAGGGACTTTAATGATTTATTTTGAAAAATGGCCATTTGTGCAAAAATTCTTTATTTAGAAAACAGGACTTGGATTTGCAAATACAGCCTTTCAGCACTTCTGGGAGGAAGATTTTAAGGCTGTGCCCGCAAACCATGTAAAAATGACTCAGGGTGGCTGTTCTTGCAAAAACGGCCTTCCGGCGTCCTTTTAGGGACATTTGGCTTATTTTAGACAAGAATGGCATCACCCGACTTATTTATGACAAAAATTAAAATTTTAATATTTTTTGGCTATTTTTGCAAAAAGGGAGGTTGGACCCGATGAGGTACCTACGTATCTCACACCCGGTGAGAATCAAACCGGCGTAGTTCGGGAGATTTGCCAAAATCAAAACTATTTTGAACAACAATGTCCTTTCTATTTTTTCAAATATTTTTCTTTTCCATTTTTCAAAAATCCGGCAGCATTTCTGTACTATTTGGGCACTTGGTTTTCCACAACAAATGGTCACCCTCACTTAGTCCTAACACTAATTATTTTCATAATTCACTCATTTAGACAAGCCGGTCAACATGCAAGGCCGAGCAAATAAATGCGCAAGTAGCACGTAAGATGCATCAGGATGGTCAACTTATTTCAGGTCACCTGTCCAAGACGGACCCAACCCCTGTGTTGAGTCCCCTAAGTCAAATGCACATGATGCAAACAAGCGTCCTACTAGGGATCCGGCATGAGGTTATTGTTCTTCTAGGTTTAAACCCTAGGTTTATTGGTCTAGACCTGGCTTACCCGAGCGGACAACTCGGGCCGAGGGGGAGGCAGTACCGGGGATACAGAAGCTCCGCCGGCTTTGCAACTTATCCAAACCTCGTTCTAAATGGGAAAAGACTCTAAACAGAAGAGAAGCTACACGAAGTGCACCCTTCTCCATGATGTAGAAGACTCAGAGAGAGGAAGGGATTCGCGACAGTTTATATACAATTCAACAAATATCAAAGCGGTAAAACATTTAGCACATAGCATGGAACATGTAGAAAAATCAGATAAAGCCAAATACAACAATATATCTAAGCTCGAATTCTGAACCCTGAACCAAAGTTCTGGGTTCTTGTCCCCAGCAGAGTCGCCAGAGCTGTCACACCTCCTTTTTCGCTACTACACCCCGTGAAGGGTATAATAAAGGAGTTTTTCCAATTAAAGGACAATCGAAACGGGATTCTTTTTTTTTAAGAAGTTCAGAGTCGCCACTTGGGAGATTTATGGTGTCCCAAGTCACCGGTTTGAATCCCGAATCGAGGAAAGGGTTTGACTCTGTATTAACAGTCGCGAACCAGAAATCCGAGTAAGGAATTCTGTTAATCCGGGAGAAGGGGTTAGGCACTCCCGAATTCCGTGGTTCTAGCACGGTCGCTCAATTGCTATATTTGGCTAAAGTCTGATTTTTGTACATGTTGAAACCTATATTGCAATTTTAGAATTATTTACCGCTTTTAGTCAATTTTAAGAAAGTGAACGTCGTTTAAGAACGTGTTTTTGGATCACGTCACATGAAATGCACCCGGATCCTCGACACATTCTTATTCAACGTTTTGGGATTTGGATTTGGGTCGCATGAAATGCACACCCGTATTTAAGAAGGTAAAATTATTAAAAGTGCGCCTAATACGGCTAACGGGTTAATATCTTTGTGGGAGGCCGTGAAATTCGCTAAACGGCACGCCCCGAATTCTAAGTATTTTAATATAAGCATTTAATGAGGGCCCCGCAATTTATATGTTTTGTTCGGCGAGGCTCGTCTCATTTTTATTTAAAAGCCATCCTAGAGCTAGCTATGATTTTCTATCTAATTTTGTCTCTAAAGAATCCTAATTAATCAATTTTGTCAGTTGCTATTATTAGAGAACCTTTCGCGGGATTCGAGCTTCAAACTCAGGTTCACACTTGAACAAGAGGAAAGCCTCCTAATTCAAATATGCTACCTAGCTTGGAAAGCCCAAAACCCAAATTACTAGAATTAATCTCGCAAACTTAACACAAATTCAAACTTTCAGTATTTTTTGGGCTTCAAAATTAGCCCATGAAGAAGGAGAATACTGGTATTTCTATTAGAACTTTGGGCTTCTGATTTTGACATTGGGCCCAGCATGAAGAGGTTGAAGCTGGAATATAACCTGGACTGCCTAGGCCTCAGATTAATTGAATTAAAAGGAAAATGGGGCTGGCGCCTAGTTTTGGACAGTTTTTACACAGTGGGGCCATGTTAAATTACTTTTCCATGGCCCAGACAGTCCAGGCCTTTATTAGGCCCAACGGAATCCATTGAGCTATCAAACTGTAAGATATCGTCATGATTCGAATTGTTGTACATGAAACAGTGGATTAGGAATTGAGATACAATTTCACATATCAACTAGAATTGAAACAATTATTCACGTGAAGTCGTTAAGCTATGAATTAACACATACAATTATAGGGAGCCACGATTAACTAAAGTAATTATCAACCATATGATGAAATTAGTTCAGCTAATTGAATTTAATCCTGTTAATACTCATGATACTACTGTTAACATGCTAAATCTGAAAGCTAACAGCAATTTAATTATCTCAAGCTTCACTTCTAACATGTGCATAATGAGCAATTAACATTAATTATGCCCTAACTAACATCACCGTCATACAAGTCTGGACAAAATCTATACAGTCCAATTAGGTACAAATAATAGAATGTTCAGCTCATGTAAATTTCAACTACTATTACTGCACCACCTAAAACTCAAACTAACATATCTACTAGTAGACTAATATGAGAAGAACGTGAATAATATGTCATTTCTTCAGCGGTTCAGTTACAATTGTTGATTCAAAACTCTTCACACATCTTTTGAAATTGGAAAATACCTGGAAGTTAAAACACAATAAAAAGAAGATGAAGTCAGCAGCAGCAAATGACAACCTGCAGCAACACAGCTTAGCCAAAACGAGTGCCAAAATCCAAAAGAAGGCAATCTCACTCAACAATCCCACAACAACCATTCTTAGAAAT
>NW_017670301.1:1050557-1053055 GCF_001879085.1 Nicotiana attenuata
GCATGATGTATTTCAAAAGTGTTGCTTTATGTTCTATCTGCCCCAGTTTCTCATGGTTCGGGCTTCAAATGATCTCAAAGTGCCTAAATCTGTTTTTATTTCCCTCAAGTGCCCCTGTCATCTTCAAAATTGTCTCATTGCTTCCTGGCCAAACTTGTTTTTAAAGATCGGGCCGAGAATTATGTTGTGCATGTCATGTCACTAGAACCAACAGGAAAAGAACTGTGGAAAGAAAAGAGAACTAAGCAAAAGAAAATGACTAGAAATAACAGAAAACAGGAAATTGTATTAGACAGACGGTGAAACGGTTCGAACAACAAGACAAGCAAACTAGACTGGGGTTACAACCCTGGAACAAACCTAGACAGCACTAAACGAGCTACTACGACTAAACAAACCAAGCAAAATGAAAGGATAGAAGGGTTTTGAGTCACAAGACAATATCCGGATTACAACCCTGAAATAACCCGGACAACAGAAATGACAACAAAATAAACCACCAAACTCCACTCCGGCTGACCAAGAAATGGAGAGTCTTTCCCAATTACCATGCATGACATCTTAACCACTGCGTTTCGCATCAATGTTGCTGGAACCTTCACCAATTTCAATATTATCGACTTCATTCAACAATTTCCCGAGAGGATTCTCGTACTCCCTGTCACCATGGATCTTCCCCACAAAAGCATCATCATGTGCAGGTAAAGGCTTCTGTGCAATGTTCTGGGTGGAACTGTCCTGGGCCGCGATTATCCCTTCCTGAATCATTCTTTCTATGTCTCTTTTCAAATCCCGGCAACTTTCGACATCGTGCCCCTGGGCATTGGAATGGTATCCACACCTTTTAGAAGGGTCGAAGCTCCTTGCACGCTTGCCCACATGATTCGGAGGAATGGGTGCAATCAGGTTATATTGCTTTAGCTTCTCAAACAAGTCTACATATGATTCTCCCAAGGGGGTGAAAGTTTCCTTCTTTTGTGCCCTTTCTTGCTTGAAATTCTGGCTGGCCCGCAAACCTACTCCTGGGAGATTCTTGTAGGCTCTTGGGGGTGGGTAAGCATTTTGTGGAGCCGGGTACCGGAAAAGTGGTGTATGACTCTGGGAGTTATGTGGAGAGAAGTAGCATTGGGAAGGGTCGCCCGGCGTACAAGGATGTCCACGGGGACGGTGTCGGGGCCAGGATTGTTGATCAGGAAAACCTATCGGATCACCTTTTCTGCTTCCCCTTCCCCCACCCAAGCTGGCTGGGATATTCGGAATGTCTTTCGAGCAACTCATGAGCTTGCTTGACTTGATTCCCTCTTCTACTAGCTCCCCCATTCTTAACACCTCATTATGAGCAACCTCAGAGGGATAATATTGGGCGTTATGAGCTTTGGGCGGGTGTTCATTGTTGAGAATTGTGAATGTGACCGGAGGGCACTTTTGGGAAAAGATAGTTGGACGACGAGTGATGGAGCTACTAGGGTGGCTGGGAAAGCTGTGATAAGCGGGTAAGTATGGAGAGGGTGGGGGATCGCCTGGCGTCATGTCCGGAGTTTGGGTAAGGACAGCGTCTAGGAGGCTGGGTGGTGGCGGGGGTGGTGCCTTTCCAGTCATCCATGCCCAATACATGTTTGTCATGTGTTGTCTCAGCATCTGCACCTCTTCAACCAACCCATTATCCCGTTCCACCAACTGTTGTCGAGCACCGATATCAACCAACTCAGTTCTCTTGTTGTTTGCCATTGCCTTTTGTCCTTGTGTTGTAAAGAAGAGTTACCACTTTCAAACCACAAACCAACCACCTTTCTGGAATGACATGACAAAATGAAACCATCACGTTAGCGTTAGGGAATTTAACATATTGGTACCCGCACATTTGGGGAGTGAACGCACCTAGGCAGTTAACAGTTCCTATTATGCTTTTGATCGATCGCGTGCGTCATCCCGGCCTTTTCATTTTCCTTTATTTGCCATGCCTTTCCTCTCATTCTTCCCTTGTGTTTTCCATTGTTTGTTTCTTGCCTTTCCCTCTTTTCTTTTGCTTTTCTCTCTTATTTTTCCCTCTTTTCTTTTTTCTTTTGCCTTGGTTTTTCGCTCCTTTCCTCAAAATTATTTTTTCGCTCTTTTCTTTCCTTCTTTTGTTTTTCTTTCTTTTCTTGTTTTTCACCTTTTCATTTAGTTACGGTCGAATCCTATGGAGATTGCCTACGTATCACGACCCCGCGTGAATCAGACCAAGCGTAGTTCTTGCAAATAAATGCAAAAATAAGTGCAAAATAAAGAAACAATTTTCGGGAATTTTCAAATTTTCATTAATAACAACTGCGATTACAAAGCTATTAGACTATTTGTTTTTCTTTTCTCGGAAAAGGAAAGTACAAAAACCAGATTCAAAAGCAGAAATACAGGCTCGATTATCTAAGAATACATCAAAACTTCAAATCCTGGGGCCCGCGGGGCATCTCTCGGCATCGCCGCGGGCCTACGTGCAAGACCCTTTGCAACTGATCCAG
>NW_017670301.1:1058068-1109162 GCF_001879085.1 Nicotiana attenuata
GGTCATGCTTGACACCAACGTATAGATACTCGTCACCATGCCTATACGTCGTACTCAACAAGTAACACGTAGCAAATAGGACACAACTTCTAATCCCTCAAGATAAGGTTAGACCAAACTCTCACCTCGAACTTCCACGGCCAACACAAGCCTCAAACACCGCTTTTCCTTTTGAATTTGGCTCCAAATCAATTGTATCTAGACATAATCGACTTAATAACATCAATAAATGCTAAACAATTCAATTCCAATGCTTAATTATAGATTTCCTATCATTCTTCGCTGTTGATACCCAATTTTTTCCTATATATTTTCAGTATGCAAAATAACTTCAAAAGGGCATATATATGCATATGTAAGCATATTCGAGTGTTATTATTTTTCCATAATTTTTAAGGTTTCAAATCAATTTATTTTCATCTTTTATCCATAAAAACCACAATGATTATTTCCAAAATTATTATTTTTGGTAATTCATTTGTCGGACCTTTATATTTATGCTAAGATATAGCTAAGGTAATTTTTGCATATTTTTACAAATTTTATTTAGTAATTTTAAGCTAAATTGCATATAATTGCAATCTTAGCCCCTTTAGATTTAATTGTGTTTTATATTCTTAAAATTAGGTCCTGTATTTTTTAAATTGTTAATTATATGTTATAAATCATATTAGTACTTTTAATTTATTTACAGAAATTAATTTATCACTTTTTATAAATTAAATAGGGAAAAATGGCTATTTAAAATTTAGCCCAATTGCATTTCAATTATGGCCTAAATCCTACCCCAATTAAACCCAATTCCCCTGGCCCAATCCCAATTAAACCACGACCCAATCTCAAATTGAACCGACCCAAACCCAAACCCTTACCTACCCTCTTTAATCCAGGCCGTTGATCATTCAGATCAACGGCCACCATTTGCCCTTCCATGATTATACCCAAAAGACCCCTAAACCTAATTCATTTCCCACCTACCGCCGCCCTTGAATCCCTCTCCTCTCTCTGAAACTCTCCTAAACCCTAGCCGCCACCATCTAACCATACCTGGTTAATCCATGGCTTCTCATGGCCATTTGAGATATGTACCGTCCTCCTATGGCTCCTATGTGTTTGGTTCTGTGGTTTCATGGCTAGACCTCGAGGGAACCTGGACCAGTCATTGCTCGACTGTTGTTCATGGCCTTTCTCCGGCCATCCACGACCTTTCTCCGGCCACTCATGGCCTTTCAAGGCTGATCCTTGACTTCCTGGTTAGATCGGTATCTTTCAAGGCCTTTCTCATTTCTTTTGGGTTTATGAAACCCTAATCTCTAGGACCTTCCGATTTCTTTCAGATCTATCTTAGATCTGTGCTTCCTATGAACTTTCTAAGTGCCTCCCGAAGGTTCTTTGACTTTTCTTTCAAAATGACTCTTCACTTTCAACGATTAGGGTTTTTCCTTTAAGTTTTCTTCTCTGATCTTAATGTGGTTTGATGATTTTACTATTTGCTCATGTCGTTATTCTATCTATTTAAGCATGTTTTAAAACCCTAGTTCTTTTTAGTTTTATCCTAGTTCCGGAAATTGTTTGTTTAAATATGTACTTGTTCTTTGTTTCTGACCCCATTTCCCTTGTTTGACTCGTTGATTTTTGAGTTTTTACTATCTTTTTAAATCGACTTTTGTTGAAACCCTAACTTCTCAAAGGCTTCCTCACTTGCTACTGTGAGACCTTTACATGCCTCTGATTTCTTTTACCTGATGCTATGTTTTCTTCATTGTTGATTCTATGTGACTTGACCTACTTGACTACTATGCTTCGAATGTTCGCTTTACTACTGAATACTAGCTTATTTCTACCACTACTGCATGTTTGTGATTATCTCTTTTGCCAATGTGTTTGGCCTCGCATGTCTGATTTTCCTGTTCACTCTATTTATATGCTGAAGCCTCTTCCTTGATTGATCTTGGTCTTGTGAATGATTACAAAGCTTTTCTTTTATGAACCCTAATTTCACTCGCTTGTTTAAAATTAATTGATTCTTTTCCTTTGCTGTGATATTCTACCTTACTGAATATTTTCCAAAAATAAGCATATTTTTGTACTTAGACTTGATGGTTCACCTCATGCTTTTACTACCCTTTATATGGCAATGATCAATCTGTCTTCAAACTAATTTTCCTTCCTTAATTGAAGCCTGCTACTGCCGTTAAACAGTGATTCCTTAATTAAAGGAAATCACTTGTGTTAATTGATTTTAATTTGTGATTGTTTCAAAGTTTATGTCAAGACTTTACTTATTACCTTACTTACCACCTATTTTCAAAACTATAAATACCCCCCCCCTCTTTTCTTTAACAGAGGGATCCGAGTTCAGAACACACACTTCACTCAAACTCTCTCTTTTCTCTGTTACTACTTGTGCTACTGCTTTGTCTAGCCTGCTGAAAGCCAAAGCTAGACTGCGGAATCTTGCCTACTCTTCCTTACTGCACTTTGCTTCTTTATTGGTATGTCCTAGTTAATTTTCAAGCATCAACAACAACATGTTTCTGTAATTGTTCCAATTTCTCTCATGTTTGTCCACTTCTGCTTATGCTCCTGCAATCAAGTTACATTACTAGCATGTTGAAATGTGTCCCCTTCCCTTTTTAGATCAATGCTCTCCTATGGTATGAATCCAAAACCCCACATCCCCTCTTTGTGTTTGTGTTCTCTGGCTAGTTTGAGGGCATGCCAGCATCATCTATTGATGTGCATGTGCAAACTTGACCCCCTCCTAGGGTCATATGCTTCACGCAATATATTCCCAAAATTCCTGACCCCTTTGTGCAACTACTGACTCTGTGTAGTTTAAGTTTTACCACTACTGTTTTCAAATCACCCTTATCACTTACTATTTCCCAGTCCTGTTTTTAAATAAATCTCTATGTTCTGCACTTCCCATATATTCCTAGAATCTAAGTTTTGCCCCTCTTGTGTGAGCCTTGCCTTGGGACCCTTGAGCTCGCTCTGAACTTGGACACATAAGGCTGGCCCTTCCACACTGCACTCATCTCTATCTGGTTATACAAGCCTGGGTGTAAGCATAGCCCGGGGTCCCTTGAGACCCTTTAGGGAACTTTGACACACCCAGGTCTGAGAAAGGCTTTGAAACAAGTGGCATTTGAGGTGTTTTGTTCCATAACTCAGAGAGGAAGTCTGAATCAGGCTTCTTTTGGTTGTAATTTCTTATTTTGTACTTCTCTTGTAATTCAGCATTTGGTCTGTAATAACTTGTAAACAAATATTGGGATTGGCTAGTGGAAAGGGATGGTAATTATGTATATTTAGCTGTTAGGAGGGTAGATAACATGCCTATAGGGTCTGCTGTTTTAAATTCTGCATGTTTTTAATTCTACACCTAGATAACATGCCTATAGGATCTATTTAATAAAGTCCTGCATGTGTTAATTCTACACTTAGATAACATGCCTATAGGATCTATCTAATAAATTTCTGTATTGTTTCACTTCCGCAATTAGATATCCTGCCTATAGGATATAATGGCTATAACCAGACGTCATATTTACAAGGTTAAAATCAGATGCAAAATTAGATGTCATGCCCATAAGGTTAATATCAATATTTTATAGAAACCATGTCTATACGAATTTCGCTGTGATCAAGTAAATCCTGCCTACTCCACTTCATTAGATACCATGCATATAGGACCAAATCAGCCTTTAATATTAGATACCATGTCTGTAGGGATTAAAATCGGCAACAATAGAGATTATGTCCATAAAATCTGAAACCAATTTAGTTAAAAATCAGTTTGACTCGTACTGTGTTGAATTAGTTTAAACAACTTTCTTCTTTCATTAATGTCGTCTAGAAAGCATGCCTATAAGATCCAATTTACTCGTTTAAAATTATCACTGCTTGCCATTTTTGAATCAGTAATAGATATCATACTCATAGGGTATCATCAATACACACTTAGGCAAGCCTTAGGTAATAACGATAAAATTGAATCCGCCTTTGTTTAATTAGCAACTGCTACAACAACCAGGCAAGCCTGATTTGGACTTCTCATCTGAGTTATATAATAAATGGGTCTGCTTCAACAACTGAAATTCCCCTGTCTTAGTACTTTGAATTCTGGCCCTAAATGTGTTTTACGTCATGCTATTTATGTGCTTTACTTGAGGAGGTATATATAAGCCTTTTAGTTGTTTACATGTTTCCCCTAATATGCAGTCCTATGTGTTTTGAATGTCGCCTTAGTCTTTTTACCTTTAAAACCCAAGAGTCAGCCTAAAATCCTCCCGCTTATAGGAATAGTAGTCCTAAATTCCTCCGGGACTGATAGGAATGGGACGGGTAATAGCATGCAATAGAGGTCGAGACCAATCCGCGCTTTAATACCTTAACGGGGCGGGAAGGGTAGATATGGATATGATGACCGGTGCCTTAATACCACGTGTAGCCCCTCTTTTGAGGAGTGATTACTGGGTATTGCATTGATGTGATCCTTATTACAAATAAACCTAGGACCCCTTCAATATTCGTCAGCATGCTTAGTTAAAACTCTTTCAAAACTTTGCTTTATTTATCATTTCGAAACACTTGTGTATTTAAATCCCTTCTTATTTGAGCCTTGTTTGTTTACGTGTTAATTGCACAAATTCACAAACAACTATCTGGCCGGGAACCACACTAGTGGATCCTGAGTGGTGCCTAACACCTTCCCGTTGGGATAATTTTAAGCTCTTACCCTATCTCTGGTTATAAAATGTAGTTATAGTTTAACCCCATAGGTGCCCTAACGCACCTTAAAATCGTTAGGTGGCGACTCTTCAAAATTGCAAACCCCTTTCCCAAAAGGAAAGAGTTGTCCCAACCGAATGTCACAAACCCGATTTCGAAGGAAAAAGGGGGCGCGACAGCATGGCGACTCTGCTGGCGATTTTTAAGCTTTTACCATTTCAGATTATTCTTGTGAATTTGTATCTCTCCCTATGTGCAATTATCTGTTTAATTCCTTTAAGAATTTAATTTCTTCTTTAAAAGCAAAACTGACATATTTTCCTTGTTTTCTTTCCTTTATTGCTTTAAATTATGAAACAGTTGTATTTGTCGATTTCTTAATGTGCAAATACAAGTCAACATGCTTTTAATTATTGCATAATCATGCTCAACATCATACTCCACTCGTGCCAAACAAATCCTATAGCAACGCTTATAATGAGTGGTTGCGCTCTTCCTATATCATTACCCCCTAAATTCAGAAAGGCATATTTGCGTTCACTAGTCGATCAGCGGTGCAGTCGACAATTCCGAGCCTTCCCCCTTGAGTTGTCCGCTCAAGGGTACCAGCCTAAAACCCCATAGAAACCTTACTCTGTTTAAATTGTGCATGCAGCATGGTCAAACCTAGTCGGATCAGTTATGTTGTCCACATAATGATCCTTTAAGATAGGCTTGTCCAAAGTCTGCTGGATTTCCCTAAACCCTAACGGACGTCGTCACCTTCTGTGCATTTATTTGGAGAACTAGATGCTTCCTGCTAATTGTTGATATTAAATAGTCGAGTCCAGGTGGGGGTAGGGTCTAACCTTATTTGCCTTGCAGAAATATGAGGCACGAAGTCCCCAGATTCGACATGGTCACCAACATCCACCCAAGGTTGCTAAGCTGGAGGAAAGATTTACATTCTAGTGATCAAAATCTCATCAGAAAAGACTGGGATACTTGGAACGAGGCATAGTAGAACTGGAAAGAAAGTTTCTCAAAAGGGTCGAGGATTGTCAAGAGGCTAAAGGGGCTGAAGGCGGATATCTAGCCAGAGCATACCTGTTGCTGGGACTTCGCGAGTTAGGGAAGCTGTTCGAAGGAGCCAAGGATGCCGAATCTGGGAAAGGTCCTTCTGGGACCAAGTAGATAGGAATTTATCTTCTTTGCTTAAAATGTAACAAGACCAATGGCCATTAGTAACTTTTATTTCTTGTTTATTTAATGTCGATTTGGGATTCGTCTTATCTTTATCAATGAAATGAGGCATTTAGCATTCTAAGTTCTCCAAATCAATTTGTCGCTAGGCCTACCTCGGGCACAACGAGGTTCCCAAATTAAGGCACGATTTACATTCCTGCATTACGTGTTTAAATATTGCAACACTTTTTATGATCCTCACTAACTTGGTTGCCTTTTTGTTTTATTTTTGTTTTATTATTGTCCTCCCCAAAGGTTAGTTCGTGCACTCTGGCATGATCATCTTAAGCAAAGGGGCACATCTCAATAAGTGGACCATCAGGACCATCAGAGCCCGACGAGCCTCGGGGTAGCAAGGCTAAAACAAGCACTATTCATTGTTTTTATTGAATGATTTCCTTTTCGCATTTTTTTAATTTCCGCAGTAAGATCGTCACTATGCAAAACAATTATTCAATTTATCAAAGAATGTTTGATTTTTCCAATGAATTAATATTTATTTCTATCATTTTTCTCCTTACTTATACAGCATTACTATTACTTATCTTGATGAACCAATGACTGTGACATGCAATGAGAAAACGCAACAAACGAACATTGATTCAGATGAAGATGACATACCAGAGGAGATTGTCAAAGAAGTTGAGAACTTTGAGAACAGACCTAAGTCCAACCTGGACGAGGCAGAAATTATTAACTTGGGAGATGCAGAAAACGTCAAGGAAACACGAATCAGCATTCACTTATCGCCGTCAGAAAAGAAGGAATACACAAAATTCCTAAAGGAATATGAGGAAATATTTGCCTGGTCGTATGATGACATGAGTGGTCTGAGTACGTCGATTGTGGCCCATAAACTGCCAACTGATCCGACATGTCCGCCGGTAAAGCAAAAGCTCAGAAAGTTCAAGCCTGATATGAGTTTGAAAATCAAGGAAGAAGTCACTAAGCAAGTCAAAGCTAAGGTTCTCAGGGTAGTGGAATACCCGACATGGTTAGCCAACATCGTTTCAGTACCAAAGAAGGACGGGAAGGTCAGAGTCTGTGTCGACTACCGGGATCTCAACCGGGCCAGTCCGAAAGACGACTTCCCTTTGCCAAATATACACATCTTGATTGACAATTGCGCCAAGCATGAGTTGCAATCATTTGTAGATTGTTTCGCTGGTTATCATCANACCAGACATCATATTTACAAGGTTAAAATCAGATTCAAAATTAGATGTCATGCCCATAAGGTTAATATCAATATTTTATAGAAATCATGTCTATAGGAATTTCGTTGTGATCAAATAAATCCTGCCTACTCCACTTCATTAGATACCATGCCTATAGGACCAAATCAGCCTTTAATATTAGATACCATGTCTGTAGGGATTAAAATCAGCAACAATAGAGATTATGTCCATAAAATCTGAAACCAGTTTAGTTAAAAATCAGTTTGACTTGTATTGTGTTGAATTAGTTTAAACAACTTACTCCTTTCATTAATGCGGTCTAGAAAGCATGCCTATAGGATCCAATTTACTCGTTTAAAATTATCACTACTTTGCCATTTTTGAATCAGTAATAGATATTATGCTTATAGGTTATCATCAATATACACTTAGGCAAGCCTTAGGTAATAACGATAAAATTAAATCCGCCTTTGTTTAATTAGCAACTGCTACAACCAGCGGGCAGGCCTGATTCGGACTTCTTATCTGAGTTATGTAATAAATGGGTCTGCTTCAACAACTGAAATTCCCCTGTCTTAGTACTTTGAATTCTGGCTCTAAATGTGTCTTATGTCATGCTATTTATGTGCGTTACTTGAGGAGGTATATATGAGCCTTTTAGTTGTTTACATGTTTCCCCTAATATGCAGTCCTATGTGTTTTGAATGTCGCCTTAGTCTTTTTACCTTTAAAAACCCAAGAGTCAGCCTAAAATCCTCCCTCTTATAGGAATAGTATTCCTAAATTCCTCCGGGACTGATAGGAATGGGACGGGTAATAGCATGCAATAGAGGTCGAGACCAATCCGCGCTTTAATACCTTAATGGGGCGGGAAGGGTAGATATGGATATGATGACCGGTGCGCTAATACCACGTGTAGCCCCTCTTTTGAGGAGTGATTACCGGGTATTGCATTGATGTGATCCATATTACAAATAAACCTAGGACCCCTTTTATATTCGTCAGCATGCTTAGTTATAACTCTTTCAAAACTTTGTTTTATTTTATTATTTCCAAACACTTGTGTATTTAAATCCCCTCTTATTTGGGCTTTGTGTTTACGTGTTAATTGCAAATTCACAAAGAACTATCTGCCCGGGAACCACACTAGTAGATCCTGAGGGGTGCCTAACACCCTCCCCTTGGGATAATTTCAAGCCCTTACCCTATCTCTGGTTATAGAAAATGTAGTTATAGTTGAACCCCATAGGTGCCCTAACGCACCTTAAAATCGTTCGGTGGCGACTCTTCAAAATTGCAAACCCCTTTCCCAAAAGGAAAGAGTTGTTCCAACCGAATGTCACAAACCCGATTTCCGCGAAGGAAAAAGGGGGCGCGACAGCATGGCGACTCTGTTGGGGATTTTTTTAGGCTTTTACCATTTCAGATTATTCTTGTGAATTTGTACCTCTCCCTATGTGCAATTATCTATTTAATTCCTTTAAGCATTTGATTTCTTCTTTAAAAGCAAAACTGACATATCTTCCTTGTTTTCTTTCCTTTATTGCTTTACATTTATAAAACTGCTGTATTTATCGCTTTCTTAATGTGCAAATACATGTCAACATGCTTTTAATTATTGCATAATCATGCTCAACATCATACTCCACTCGTGCCAAACAAATCCTATAGCAACGCTTATAATGAGTGGTTGCGCTCTTCCTATATCATTACCCCCTAAATTCGGAAAGGCATATTTGCGGTAAAACTAGTCGATCAGCGGTGCAGTCGACAGTTCCGAGCCTTCCCCCTTGAGTTGTCCGCTCAAGGGTACCAGTCTAAAACCCCATAGAAACCTTACTCTGTTGTGCATGCATCATGGTCAAACCTAGCCGGATCAGTTATGTTGTCCACATAATGATCCTTTAAGATAGCCTTGTCATTCCCTAAACCCAAAATGGACGTCGTCACGTTCTGTGCATTTATTTGGAGAACTAAATGCTTCATGCTGATCATAAATGTATAAATAGTCGAGTCTGGTGGGGGGTAAGGTCTAACCCTTTTGTTTTGCAGAAAATGAGGCACGAGGTCCCCAGCTTCGGAATGGTTAACATACCCCCACTCTTGCTAGACTAGTGGAGGAATCTTCCATCGGATGACCAAATCAATGAATGGAAAGAAAGGGCCGTCAAGACTAGCAAAAAGCTAGATTATCTGGAATACAGCCTGTTAGAATTGGAGGGAAAAGTGAGGAAAAGAGTCAACAACTGCAGAGCGCTGAGGGAAACGAAGAAGGATCTGGCGAAGGCGTTCTTACTAATGAGCCTGTGCGAGCTGGAGGATTTGATCAGCGAGAGCATTCAACCTGAGGAAGGCCCTCCTGAGACCAAATAGATTTAGGCTTACTCCTTTTCCAAATGTAATAAGGCCAAGTGCCAATAGCAACTCATTTCTTATCGTTATTTCAGTATCGTTTTGGGATTCGTCTGTTCTTACGTTATGAAATGAAGCATTTAGCATTAAAAGTTCTCCAAGTCTATATGTCGCTAGGCCCACCTCGGGCACAACGAGGTTCCCAAATTAGGACACGCTTTACATTTCTGCACTACGTGTTTAAATATTGCAATACTTTTTATGATCCTCACTAACTTGGTTACCTTTTTGTTTTATTTTTGTTTTGTTATTCCCCTCCCTAAAGGTTAGTTCATGCACTCTGGCATCATCATCTTACTTCACAAGATCCATAGGGGCACATCTCAAGAATTGGAGCATCAGGACAACCAAAAGAGCCTGACGAGCCTCGGGGTAGCAAGGCTAAAACAAGCATTATCCATTGTTTTTACTAAATGATTTTCTTTTCGCATTTTTCAATTTCCGCAATAAGATCTTCAATGTTCAAAACAATTATTCAATTTATCAAAAGCATGTTTGATTTTCCTTATGAGTTAATATTTATTTCTATCTTTTTCCTCCTCACTTTACTTATACGGCATTACTATTACTTATCTTGATGAACCAATGGCTGTGACATGCAATGAGACAACGCAACAAACGGACATTGATTCAGAGGAAGATGACATACCAGAGGAGATTGTCAAAGAAGTTAAGAACTTTGAGAACAGACCTAAGTCCAACCTGGACGAAACCGAAATTGTTAACCTGGGAGATGCAGAAAATGTCAAGGAAACACGAATCAGCATTCACTTATCGCCATCAGAGAAGGAAGCATACGCAGAGTTTCTAAAGGAATATGAGGACATATTCGCCTGGTCGTATGATGACATGACCGGACTGAGTACGTCTATTGTGGCTCACAAACTACCAACCGATCCAATGTGTCCACCGGTAAAACAAAAGCTCAGAAAGCTCAAACCTGATATGAGTCTGAAAATCAAGGAAGAAGTCATTAAGCAAGTCAAAGCTAAGGTTCTCAGGGTAGTGGAATACCCGACATAGTTAGCCAACATCGTTCCAGTACCAAAGAAGGACGGGAAGGTCAGAGTCTGTGTTGACTACCGGGATCTCAACCGGGCCAGTTCGAAAGACGACTTCCCTTTGCCAAATATACACATCTTGATTGACAATTGCGCCAAGCATGAGTTGCAATCATTTGTAGATTGTTTCGCTGGTTACCATCAGATATGGATGGATGAAGAAGATGCTGAGAAAATGGCTTTCATCACGCCATAGGGAATGTATTGTTACAAGATGATGTCATTCGGCCTGAAGAATGTAGGGGCAACCTACATGAGGGCCATGACAACTATTTGCCATGATATGATACACAAGGAGATAGAAGTATATGTGGATGATGTTATTATCAAATCCAAGAAGGCCACTGACCACATAGAAGATCTGAGGAAGTTTTTCAACAGACTACGGAGGTACAACCTGAATCTAAACCCCTCAAAGTGTGCATTTAGGATTCCCGCTGGAAAGTTGCTTGGGTTCATTGTGAGCCGCCGAGGAATAGAACTGGATCCGTCAAAGGTCAAAGCCATTCAAGAACTACCACCGCCAAAGAACAAGAAAGATGTGATGAGTTTCCTGGGAAGGTTGAACTACATCAACCGATTCATAGCGCAGTCTACAGTTATCTGAGAGCCGATCTTTAAAATGTTAAAGAAGGACGCCGCTACCAAATGGACCGATGACTGCCAAAAGGCCTTCGATAGAATCAAGGAGTACCTGTCAACACCACCAGTCCTAGTTCCTCTTGAGCCAGGTAGACCCTTACTGCTCTACCTTGCAGAATTAGATGGAGCTTTCGGATGCGCTTTGGGGCAACCTGATGAAACGGGGAGAAAGGAACAAGCCATTTATTATCTCAGCAACAAGTTCACTCCGTACGAGGCCCGGTATTCTCTTTTGGAATGCACCTGCTGTGCTTTAACTTGGGTAGCTCAGAAGCTGAGACGTTACTTCTGTGCCTATACCACGTACCTCATATCAAGGATGGATCCTTTGAAGTACATTTTTTAGAAGCCCATGCCCACTGGCAAGCTAGCCAAGTGGCAAATCCTGTTGAGTGAGTTCGACATTATTTATGTAACTCAGAAGGCGGTCAAAGGACAGGCACTGGAAGACCACGTTGCCGAAAACCCCGTGGATGGAGAATATGAACCCTTAAAAACGTATTTTCCTGATGAAAAGGTATCATTCATAGGAGAAGACGTTGCAGAATCCTATGACGGTTGGAGAATTGTTTTTGATGGAGCAGCAAACTTCAAAGGGGTTGGCATAGGAGCGGTCTTAGTATCAAAAACCGCTCAGCATAATCCAGTGTCTGCCAAACTCAGATTCCCTGCACCAACAATATGGCCGAGTATGAAGCCTGCATCTTAGGGCTCAAAATGGCCATTGACCTTAACATTCAAGAACTGCTAGTAATTGGAGATTCAGACTTACTTATACATCAAGTACGAGAAGAATGGGCAACCAAGAACTCCAAGATACTCCCGTATCTGCATCAGGTACGGGAATTGAGAAAGAGGGGCACGAAGACGGAATTCCGACATATTCCCAGAATCCAGAATGAGTTCGCTGATGCACTGGCTATCCTATCATCCATGATACAGCATCCTGACAAGAATTTCATTGATCCCATTCCGGTGAAAATTCATAATCAGCTAGCTTGCTGTGCCCATGTTGAAGAGGAAGCAGACAGAAAGCCTTGGTTTCATGATATCAAGGAATATTTGGCGAAAGGGGAGTACCCGGAGCTTGCTAATCATACTCAGAAACGCACACTTCGGAGATTGTCCAACAACTTCTTTCACAACAGAGAAATCCTGTATAGGAGGACTCCTGATTTGGGACTATTAAGATGTGTCGACGCAAAGGAAGCGTCCAAGCTACTAAAGAAAATTCATGCAGGGACCTGTGGTCCACATATGAACGGTTTTGTCTTAGCAAAGAAGATACTCCGGGCTGGTTACTTTTGGATGACTATGGGAACAGACTGCATCCAGTATGTCCGGAAATGCCATCGCTGCCAGATACATGCAGACATAATAAAGGTACCTCCAAGCGAGCTCAACACAACAAGCTCACCATGGCCGTTCGCCGCCTGGGGAATAGACGTCATTGGACCAATCGAGCCTGCCGCTTCCAACAGACACAGGTTTATCCTAGTGGCAATTGACTATTTCACCAAATGGGTCGAAGCGGCCTCTTACAAAGTAATGACTAAGAAAGTCGTGACAGACTTTGTCCGCGACCGCATTGTTTATCGATTCGAGATTCCGGAGTCAATCATTACTGATAATGGCTCTAACCACAACAGCGATTTGATGAAAGCTATGTCTGAAACTTTCAAGATCAGACAAGAATTCCACAGCCTACAGGGCTCAAATGAATTGAGCCGTAGAAGCCGCCAACTAGAATATCAAGAATATTGAGGAAAATGATAGAGAAGCATAAACAATGGCACGAGAAGTTATCATTTGCTCTATTAGGGTATCGCACCACAGTCCGCACATCAACCGGGGCAACCCCCTATATGCTGGTTTATGGTACAGAAGCCGTCAATCCCGCCGAAGTAGAAATTCCTTCCCTAAGGATCATACGGGAAGCTGAGCCCAACGACGCAGAGTGGGTAAAGAGTCGTTATGAGCAACTAGCTCTTATAGACGGAAAGAGAATGAACACAGTTTGCCATGGTCAACTCTATCAGAACAGAATGTCCAGAGCCTTCAACAAGAGAGTCAATCCGAGACAGTTCACACCGGGGCAGCTGGTGTTAAAGAAAATTTTTCCGCATCAGGATGAAGTCAAAGGGAAGTTCTCTCCCAACTAGCAGGGCCCATACATGGTTTACCGAGTTCTGACAGGAGGAGCCCTCATACTTGCAGAAATGGACGGAGAAGTCTAGCCAAAGCCGATTAATTCAGATGCAGTCAAGCGTTACTATGTGTAATCCTTATGTTTTTTCCTATGTGATGTGAATTGAACTACACCTTACCTGATTCCCGTTTAAGAGGGGATACGTAGGCAGCCCTATGGGTTCGGTCACAATTCAATAAAATTTTCATTTGCCCCCAAATTGGAAACTGGGGCAGAATTTTTAGGAGGACCCTCAAAATTCCGAAGTAATTTCAGTCGATCGTCGCACGAGCAACAGTCAAAAACGTCAACCCATCAAACTGGGGCAGAATTTTGAGGAGGACCCTCAAAATTCCGTAGCAAGGGAGGTTTCAATGTCCTGAATTGCATCACAGTCGTCGGTTCATCTAAAGACTATTTTAATTATACATTTATGTCATAATTTACAAAATCATGCATGTTTGTTTTTAAAACTACTTCGTTTAGCAACGCTACCCCAATGATACAAATGGTATCACCAGATCAAAGCAGAACGAGTCAAGCAAGGCCAGCGGAGATACGAACTAACCTTTCCCCCTTTACAAAACTCACGATTTTTCTTTGGATACAGGCACAAGGATTGCGAAATCATTAAAACATACTGTACGTCCCTAGAACAAACATTGTTCAAGAATACAATTCTCCAAACCATTGCACTTACCAACATATGCTATCAGCACGCACCAGGATATTCCGTATGTCACAATGCTCCTAGTAATCACCACGCCGCAATCTGCTATCAGCTAAGAAACTCTACTATCATTTGCTATTTTATTTCTTGCATAAGGCTACTATTCTGCCTTCCANACAAGGAGATATAGGTGTATGTGGATGATGTTATTATCAAATCCAAGAAGGCCACTGACCACATAGAAGATCTGAGGAAGTTTTTCAACAGACTACGGAGGTACAACCTGAAACTAAACCCCGCAAAGTGTGCATTTGGGGTTCCCGCTGGAAAGTTGCTTGGGTTCATTGTGAGCCGCCGAGGAATAGAACTGGATCCATCAAAGGTCAAAGCCATTCAAGAACTACCACCGCCAAAGAACAAGAAAGATGTGATGAGTTTTCTGGGAAGGTTGAACTACATCAGCCATTTGATAGCGCAGTCTACAGTTATCTGTGAGCCGATCTTTAAAATGTTAAAGAAGGACGCCGCTACCAAATGGACCGATGACTGCCAAAAGGCCTTCGATAGAATCAAGGAGTACTTGTCAACACCACCAGTCCTAGTTCCTCCTGAGCCAGGTAGACCCTTACTGCTCTACCTTGCAGTGTTAGATGGAGCTTTCGGCTGCATTTTGGGGCAACATGATGAAACGCGGAGAAAGGAACAGGCCATTTATTATCTCAGCAAGAAGTTCACTCCGTACGAGGCCCGATATTCTCTTTTGGAACGCACCTGCTGTGCTTTGACTTGGGTAGCTCAGAAGCTGAGACGTTACTTCTGTGCCTATACCACGTACCTCATATCAAGGATGGATCCTTTGAAGTGCATCTTTCAGAAGCCCATGCCCACTGGCAAGATAGCCGAGTGGCAAATGCTGTTGAGTGAGTCGACATTGTTTACGTAACTCAGAACGCGATCAAAGGACAGGCACTGGCAGACCACCTTGCCGAAAACCCCGTGGATGGAGATTATGAACCCTTGAAAACGTATTTTCCTGATGAAGAGGTATCATTCATAGGAGAAGACATTGCAGAATCCTATGACGGCTAGAGAATGTTTTTCGATGGAGCAGCAAACTTCAAAGGAGTTGGCATAGGAGCGGTCTTAGTATCAGAAATCGGTCAGCATTATCCAGTATCTGCCAAACTCAGATTCTCTTGCACCAATAATATGGCCGAGTATGAAGCCTGCATCTTAGGGCTCAAAATGGCCATTGACATGAACATTCAAGAGCTGCTAGTAATTGGAGATTCAGACTTACTTATACATCAGGTACGAGAAGAATGGGCAACCAAGAACTCCAAGATACTCCCGTATCTGCATCAGGTACAGGAATTGAGAAAGAGGTTCACGAAGACGAAATTCCGACATGTTCCCAGAATCCAGAATGAGTTCGCCGATGCACTGGCTACCCTATCATCCATGATACAGCATCCCGACAAGAATTTCATTGATCCCATTCTGGTGAAAATTCATAAGCATTTAGCTTACTGTGCCCATGTTGAAGAGGAAGCAGACGGAAAGCCTTGGTTTCATGATATCAAGGAATATTTAGCGAAAGGGGAGTACCCGGAGCTTGCCAATCATACTCAGAAACGTACACTTTGGAGATTATCCAACAACTTCTTTCACACCGGAGGAATCCTGTATAGGAGGATTCCTGATTTGGGACTATTAAGATGTGTCGATGCAAAGGAAGCGTCCAAGCTACTAGAGGAAATTCATGCAGGGACCTGTGGTCCACATATGAACGGTTTTGTCTTAGCAAAGAAGATACTCCGGGCTGGTTACTTTTGGATGACTATGGAAACCGACTGCATCCAGTATGTCCGGAAATGCCATCGCTGCTAGATACATGCAGACATGATAAAGGTACCTCCAAGCGAGCTCAACACAACAAGCTCACCATGGCCGTTCACTGCCTGGGGAATGGACATCATTAGACCAATCGAGCCTGCCGCTTCCAACGGACACAGGTTTATCCTAGTGGCAATTGACTATTTCACCAAGTGGGTCGAAGCAGCCTCTTACAAAGTAGTGACTAAGAAAGTCGTGACAGACTTTGTCCGCGACCGCATTGTTTGTCGATTCGGGATTCCAGAGTCAATCATTACTGATAATGGCTCCAACCTCAACAGCGATTTGATGAAAGCTATGTGTGAAACTTTCAAGATAAGACACAAGAATTCCACAGCCTACAGGCCTCAAATGAATGGAGCCGTATAAGCCGCCAATAAGAATATCAAGAAGATATTGAGGAAAATGATAGAGAAGCATAAACAATGGCACGAGAAGTTATCATTTGCTCTATTGGGGTATCGCACCACAGTCCGCACATCAACCGGGGCAACCCCCTATATGCTGGTTTATGGTACAGAAGCCGTCATTCCCACCGAAGTAGAAATTCCTTCCCTAAGGATCATACAGGAAGCTGAGCTCAACGACGCAGAGTGGGTAAAAAGTCGTTATAAGCAACTAGCTCTTATAGACGGAAAGAGAATGAATGCAGTTTGCCATGGTCAACTCTATCAGAACAGAATGTCTAGAGCCTTCAACAAAAGAGTCAAGACAAGACAGTACACACCGGGGCAGCTGGTGTTAAAGAAAAAATTTTCGCATCAGGATGAAGCCGAAAGGAAGTTCTCTCCCAACTGGCAGGGCCCATACATGGTCACCGAGTTCTGACAGGAGGAGCCCTCATACTTGCAGAAATGGACGGAGAAGTCTGGCAAAAAGCCGATTAATTCAGATGCAGTCAAGCATTACTATGTGTAATCCTTATGTTTTTCCCTATATGATGTAAATTGAACTACGCCTGACCTGATTCCCGTTTAAGAGGGGTACGTAGGCAGCCCTATGGGTTCGGTCACAATTCAATAAAATTTTCATTTCCCCCCGAAATTGGAAACTAGGGCAACATTTTGAAGAGGACCCTCAAAATTCCAAAGTAATTTCAGCCGATCGCCGCACGAGCAACAGTCAGAAACGTCAACCCATCAAACTGGGGCAGAATTTTGAGGAGGACCCTCAAAATTCCGTAGCAAGAGAGGTTGCAATGTCCTGAATTGCGTCATAGTCGTCGGTTCATCTAAACACTATTTTAATTATACATTTATGTCATAATTTACAAAATCATGCATGTTTGTTTTTAAAACTGCTTCGTTTAGCAATGCTACCCCAATGATACAAATGGTATCACCAGATCAAAGCAGAACGAGTCAAGCAAGGCCAGCGGGGATACGAACTAACCTTTCCCCCTTTACAAAACTCACGATCTTTCTTTGTATACAGGCACAAGGATTGCGAAATCATTAAAACATACTGTATGTCCCTAGAACAAACATTGTTCAAGAATACGATTCTCCGAACCATTGCACTTACCAACATATGCTATTAGCACGCACCCAGGATGTTCCGTATGTCACAATGCTCCCAGTAATCACCACGCCGCAATCTGCTATCAGCTAAGAAACTCTACTGTCATTTGCTATTTTATTTCTTGCATAAGGCTACTATTCTACCTTCCAACCTGCATATGGATACCATCTTGCCTTCCGAGGTTAAACTCTACCTCTATCTACATTTGGATTGCATAAGGCTACTATTCTGCCTTCCAAGTTGCATAAGGCTACTATTCTGCCTTCCGAGGTTAAGCTCTACCTCTATCTGCATTTGCATTGCATAAGGCTACTATTCTGCCTTCCAACTTGTATAAGGCTACTATTCTGCCTTCCGAGGTTAAACCCTACCTCTATTTGCATTTGCATTGCATAAGGCTACTATTCTGCCTTCCAACTTGCATAAGGCTACTATTCTGCCTTCCGAGGTTAAGCTCTACCTCTATCTGCATTTGCATTGCATAAGGCTACTATTCTGCCTTCCGAGACTAAACTTTGTCTCCGAGGTTAAGCTCTACCTCTATCTGCATTTGCATTGCATAAGGCTACTATTCTGCCTTCCAACTTGTATAAGGCTACATTCTGCCTTCCGAGGTTAAACTCTACCTCTATCTGCATTTGCATTGCATAATGCTACTATTCTGCCTTCCAACTTGCATAAGGCTACTATTCTGCCTTCCGAGGTTAAGCTCTACCTCTATCTGCATTTGCATTGCATAAGGCTACTATTCTGCCTTCCAACTTGCATAAGGCTACTATTCTGCCTTCCGAGGTTAAGCTCTACCTCCATCTGCATCCACATTGCACGGCTGAAAGATCGCCACATTGAACGGCTGAAAGATCACCACATTGCACGGCTGAAAGATCGCCATATTGCACGGCTGAAAGATCGCCACATTGCACGGCTGAAAGATCGCCACATGCTACTGCATCCTTCATGGGCTGAAATAATGCCAACCCATCCAAAGGCGTCATCGTTCGGAGGCACCATCTTCATAGTCCGAGAACACCATGTCATGGCCCGAGGATCCTTTTCAATCCTTTGCATATCATTATTCAAAGGCGTCATGGTTCAGAGGCACCATCCTCATAGCCCGAGAACATCATCTCATGGCCCACGAATCCTTTATTATACGCTTCATGGCCCTGGACGTCATGGTCTAAGGACGTCATCCTAACCGTCCGAAGACAAGATTCATGGTTCGACAGAAATTTGCATCATGTCTAAATTTACGCACAATATATGCTTGTATTATTTATTTGCAGGTAAACCGGCAAGCAACAGCCGTCCCGGCAGGAGCGTTTCCGCTCCAGTGCCCGCAGCCACATCAAACCTAACCACTCCCGTAAGCCGCTCACCTCAACCCCCCCGGAAATTACACGCGTCNCATCCTTCCCGGGTAAAGAGGGGCAGCTGTTGATACCCAATTTTTCCCTATATATTTTCAGTGTGCAAACTTCAAAAGGGCATATATATGCATATGTAAGCATATTCAATTGTTTTATTATTTTTCCATAATTTTTAAGGTTTCAAATCAATTTATTTTTTATCTTTTATCCATAAAAAACCCAATGATTATTTTCAAAATTATTATTTTTGGTAATTCATTTGTCGGACCTTTATATTTATGCTAAGATATAGCTAAGGTAATTTTTGCATATTTTTACAAATTTTATTTAGTACTTTTAAGCTAAATTGCATATAATTGCAATATTAGCTCCTTTTAGATTTAATTGTGTTTTATATTCTTAAAATTAAGTCCTGTATTTTTTAAACTGTTAATTATATGTTATAAATCATTTTAGTACTTTTAATTTATTTTCAGAAATTAATTTATCACTTTTTATAAATTAAATAGGGAAAATGGCTATTTAAAATTTAGCCCAATTGCATTTCAGTTATAGCCTATATCCTACCCCAATTAAACCCAATTCCCCCGGCCCAATCCCAATTAAACCCCGACCCAATCTCAAATTGAACCGACCCAAACCCAAACCCCTACCTACCCTCTTTAATCCAGGCCGTTGATCATTCAGATCAACGACCATCATTTTCCCTTCCATAATTAAACCCAAAAGACCCCTAAACCTAATTCATTTCCCACCTACCGCCGCCCTTGAATCCCTCTTCTCTCTCAACTCTCTCTGAAACTCTCCTAAACCCTAGCCGCCGCCATCTAACCCCACCCTAATACCTGGTTAATCAATGGCTTCTCATAGCCATTTGAGATATGTACCAGCCTTCTATGGCTCCTATGTGTTTGGTTCTGTGGTTTCATGGCTAGACCTCGAGGGAACCTGGACCAGTCCTTGCTCGACTGTTGTTCATGGCCTTTCTCCGGCCGTCCACGACCTTTCTCCGGCCACTCATGGCCTTTCAAGGCTGATCCTTGACTTTCCTGGTTAGATCGGTATCTTTCAAGGCCTTTCTCATTTCTTTTGAATTTTCTGAAACCCTAATCTCTAGGACCTTCCGATTTCTTTTAGATCTATTCTGTGCTTCCTATGAACTTTCTAAGTGCTTCTCGAAGGTTCTTTGACTTTTCTTTCAAAATGACTCTTCACTTTCAACGATTAGGGTTTTTCCTTTAAGTTTTCTTCTCTGATCTTAATGTGGTCTGATGATTTTTCTATTTGCTCATGTTGTTATTCTATCTATTTTAGCATGTTTTAAAACCCTAGTTCTTTTTAGTTTTATCCTAGTTCCGGAAATTATTTATTTAAATATGTACTTGTTCTTTGTTTCTGACCCCATTTCCCTTGTTTGACTCGTTGATTTTTGAGTTTTTACTATCTTTTTAACCCGACTTTTGTTGAAACCCTAACTTCTCAAAGGCTTCCTCACCTGCTACAGTGAGACCTTTACATGCCTCTGATTTCTTTTACCTGATGCTATGTTTTCTTCACTGTTGATTCTATGTGACTTGACCTACTTGACTACTATGCCTCGAATGTTTGCTTTACTACTGAATCCTAGCTTATTTCTGCCACTACTGCATGTTTGTGTTTATCTCTTTTGCCAATGGGTTTGGCCTTGCATGTCTGATATTCCTATTCACTTTATTTATATGTTGAAGCCTCTTCCTTGATTGATCTTGGTCTTGTGACTGATAACAAAGCTTTTCTTTTATGAACCCTAATTTCACTCGCTTGTTTAAAATTAATTGATTCTTTTCCTTTGCTGTGATATTCTACCTTACTGAATATTTTCCAAAAATAAGCATATTTTTGTACTTAGACTTGATGTTTCACCTCATGCTTTTACTACCCTTTATATGATAATGATCAATCTGTCTTCAAACTAATTTTCCTTCCTTAATTGAAGCCTGCTACTGCCGTTAAACAGTGATTCCTTAATTAATGGGAACCACTTGTGTTAATTGATTCTAATTTGTGATTGTTTCCATGTTTATGTTAAGACTTTACTTATTACCTAACTTACCACCTGTTTTCAAAACTATAAATACCCCCCCCCCCTTCTTTTCTTTAACAGAGACGGATCCGAGTTCAGAACACACACTTCACTCAAAACTCTCTCTTTTCTCTGTTACTACTTGTGCTACTGCTTTGTCTAGCCGGCTGAAGGCCAAAGCTAGACTGTGGAATCTTGCTTACTTTTCCTTACTGCACTTTGCTTCTTTACTGGTATGTCCTAGTTAATTTTCAAGCATCAACAACAACATGTTTCTGTAATTGTTCCAATTTCTCTCATGTTTGTCCACTTCTGCTTATGCTCCTGCAATCAAGTTACATTACTAGCATGTTGAAATGTGTCCCCTCCCCTTTTTAGATCAATGCTCTCCTATGGTATGAATCCCAAACCCCACATCCCCTCTTTATGTTTGTGTTCTCTGGCTGGTTTGTGGGCATGCCAGCATCATCTATTGCTGTGCATGTGCAAACCTGACCCCTCCTAGGGTCATATGCTTAATGCAATATATTCCCAAAACCCCTGACCCCTTTGTGCAACTACTGATTCTGTGTAGTTTAAGTTTTACCACTACTGTTTTCAAATCACCCTTATCACTTACTATTTCCCAGTCCTGTTTTTAAATAAATCTCTATGTTCTGCACTTTCACTATATTCCTAGAATTTACGTTCTGCCCCTCTTGTGTGAGCCTTGCCTTGGGACCCTCGAGCTCCCTCTGAACTTGGACACATAAGGGCTGGCCCTTCCATACTGCACTCATCTCTATCTGGTTATGCAAGCCTGGGGTAAGCACTGCCCGGGGTCCCTTGAGACCCTTAGGGAACTTTGACACACCCAGGTCTGAGAAAGGCTTTGAAACAAGTGGCATTTGAGGTGTTTTATTCCATAACTCAGAGAGGAAGTCAGAATCAGGCTTCTTTTGGTTGTAATTTCTTATTTTGTACTTCTCTTGTAATTCAGCATTTGGTCTGTAATAACTTGTAAACAAATATTGGGGTTGGCTATTGGAAAGGGATGGGTAATTATGGATGTTTAGCTGTTGGAAGGGTAGATAACAGGCCTATAGGGTCTGCTGTTTTAAATTTTGCATGTTTTAATTCTACACTTAGATAACATGCCTATAGGATCTATTTAATAAAGTTCTGCATGTGTTAATTCTACACGTAGATAACATGCCTATAGGATCTATCTAATAAATTTCTGTATTGTTTCACTTCCACAATTAGATATCCTGCCTATAGGATATAATGGCTATAACCAGACGTCATATTTACAAGGTTAAAATCAGATTCAAATTAGATGTCATGCCCATAAGGTTAATATCAATATTTTATAGGATACCATGCCTGTAGGACCAAATCAGCCTTTAATATTAGATACCATGTCTGTAGGAATTAAAATCAGCAACAATAGAGATTATGTCCATAAAATCTTAAACCAGTTTAGTTAAAAATGAGTTTGACTTGTAATGTGTTGAATTAGTTTAAACAACTTACTCCTTTCATTAATGCGGTCTAGAAAGCATGCCTATAGGATCCGATTTACTCGTTTAAAACTATCACTGCTTTGCCATTTTTGAATCAGTAATAGATATCATGCTTATAGGGTATCATCAATACACGCTTAGGCAAGCCTTAGGTAATAACGATAAAATTGAATTCGCCTTTGTTTAATTAGCAACTGCTACAACCAGCAGGCAGGCCTTATTCGGACTTCTTATCTGAGTTATCTAATAAATGGGTCTGCTTCAACAACTGAAATTCCCCTGTCTTAGTACTTTGAATTCTGGCCCTAAATGTGTCTTAAGTCATGCAATTTATGTGCGTTACTTGAGGAGGTATATATGAGCCTTTTAGTTGTTTACATGTTTCCCCTAATATGCAATCCTATGTGTTTTGAATGTCGCCTTAGTCTTTTTACCTTTAAAAACCCAAGAGTCAGCCTAAAATCCTCCCTCTTATATGAATAGTAGTCCTAAATTCCTCCGGGATTGATAGGAATGGGACGGGTAATAGCATGCAATAGAGGTCGAGACCAATCCGCGCTTTAATACCTTAATGGGACGGGAAGGATAGATATAGATATAATGACCGGTGCGCTAATACCACGTGTAGCCCCTCTTTTGAGGAGTGATTACCGAGTATTGCACTGATGTGATCCATATTACAAATAAACCTAGGACCCCTTTTATATTCGTCAGCATGCTTAGTTATAACTCTTTCAAAACTTTGTTTTATTTTATCATTTCCAAACACTTGTGTATTTAAATCCCCTATTATTTGAGCTTTGTTTGTTTACGTGTTAATTGCAAATTCACAAAGAACTATCTGGCAGAGAACCACACTAGTGGATCCTGATGGGTGCCTAACACCTTCCCCTTGGGATAAATTCAAGCCCTTACCCTATCTTTGGTTATAAAAAATATAGTTATAGTTGAACCCCATAGGTGCCCTAACGCACCTTAAAATCGTTAGGTGGCGACTCTTCAAAATTGCAAACCCCTTTCCCAAAAGGAAAGATTGTCCCAACCAAATGTCACAAACCCGATTTTCGCGAAGGAAAAAGGGGGCGCGACATGACATATACCTATGTTGGAGAGAGGTTATGAAAGAAAGATAGAAGAATGTAAGGTCATATTTTAAAGTAAGTAAGGTAAAGGTGAACAACGTACGAAATACTCAAGTATAGAAGGATGAGAGTGGTCCATACTTCAGGTAAAAGACTAGAAGCGCTAGGATTCAGTATCCAGGGATGATAGCAGTGTCATTAGTAGCATACCTTCCACCCTATGGTTTCTAAGTACCGAAAGGTCTAATTAGAGAGTAAAAGAAGAGTTAGAGACGATGCGATGTCTCGCTTGATGTTCCAGAAAAGCCTAAGGGAATCGTTCGCAAGCTAAAGTATGATAAGAACGACAAGGTTTTAGAAAGACAAGAGTAAGGATAAGAAGAAGGCAAGGGAGAAGGTGACGAAAATGGATAAGTCCTCGGGATTAAGCCTGTGAAAACAAAGGAGCTGATGATTCCTCTAAGTTATAGAAAGCTCAATATAGCCTGAATGAACTCAAAGGAGTCTAAGACTAGTAGCATTTAGAAGAGATAGAATGCTGCCCTGGTAGCAAAATGAGGGTGTAATTGTGATAAATAAAGGATGACGTTTGCGCCTTCGCTTGAGTAATGATTTGAAGAAGAAAAAGGGGGGAAGAGGATTTCATGAATTGTAAGGGACTAAAATACCCATATAAGGTGAGTCACATTGGGATGCTATAAAGTACGGTTATGGAAGTATCACCCCTAGGATCAATCTAATTACTCCTGATATCCCCGATGAGACGCGAGCCCTAGCGGCGGTGTTACATAAAAGATCAAGTTAGCGGTGGTAGATGATGAATCAACATTAAGGTGAATCAACAATAGATGGATAAAAGTTCAACAGTATGAGATGAGATTAGACCATCAGTCTTAAGGATAAGCAACGAGAGTAACCTGGAGTTGGTTGCAGACCTCAGTAACGATAAATCGAAGTAAGAATTATGGTATAGTATGATCTACATAGATGCAGTAAAGTCATACGAATGGATAACCAGGCCTATGAAATAAGATATAGCCATATTCGCAAGTTCTACAAAGTACAAAGCGAAGAACTTCCGTATACCTATAGATACCCAGAGAAGCATCCTATTAAGCCTTGTATATGTTTACAAAGTAAGGCCTAGAGATTGGCTAAAATCTGGAGGAAAAAGGAGAGGAAAGTTGCATAGGAACACTTACAAGGTCAGTATCGTAGAGGCTGCATGATGGAAGGTAGCAACAGTTACGAGATTGGAAGGAATTCGATCACAAGTCATGGCGTGGGAAAGAGGCCTAAAGGCGGGAATGCCCTGGCCTTTGTATTTATTCACAGAACAACTGCTTAAATGGAAATGAGAGTATTAAGGTATTCACAAGAGCTATAAGTTATGAAAATGATAAGAGCATCAGTTAACATTCGAGGACGAATGTTCCAAAGGGGGGAATAATGTTACGCCTCGCAATATTACGTCCCGCAGTATTATATTACGATGATGTTACGCCTTGCAGTACTACATTACGATGATGTTACGCTTCACAGTATTAAATTACGACGATGTGGCACCCTGTAGTATTGTACGTTGAACTTGTCGTAAGATAATTGACATCATTCCAAGGAAAAGATTATTTGGAGATTATAAGGATTATGCTATTTCAAACAAGTGATGAGTAAATTCGTGAAGGTGAGAGGGGAAGCAAGTCAAAGAAAATGAATTTTCGTTCAAGTTTGGCATGTTGGGACAAAATTCGGGCTGAGCGTTAATACCCGATATTTATGGACTAGTACCATATGACCATGATAGTAGGATGTATAAAGTGTATTAAAAATAAGTAGAATTTTGAGTAATTTGAGATAATTCTTAATTATGCGGGTAACTGGTTAATTACCGGATAACGGGATATTACCTAATTAACTAATAAGTTTGGATAATGATTAAAATCCCCACCCAACCCCCACGTGGCAGCAAACCACATCTTAAGCAAATGACTCTTAGTCATTTGGATTAGGTGGCCATCTGAGGTACGGCAGATATACACTTACGTAGAAGTTTGGTTTCAAGTGATTTCACCTTGTAGTTCCCTTGTCTTTTCCAATGAAACATTGGCAATATCATGGAGATATTGGATATTGCATTACTAGTAGATGTTATCATCTCCGTATCTAGATCTCCAGCTCTTCCTTTTCTTGCAGGATAGTCCATAGAATCACCTGCAAACATATTAATTAGACTAGTAGAAAAACAAGTTTGGTATTAAACAACATTCAAGGTCATAACACTTACTGAATATGGAATCAGTAGATGGTCGTCTAGGTGATGTGTCCCTTGTACGATCTGGGGAAAAATGAAATAAGGATGACATCACTCTCTGCAGTTAGAAGTAGACAAGGATACAACTAACTTTTTCCATTTCATAAAGCAAATAGATACATGAAAACTGAAGTATATTACTATGGTAGAAGGCCTTGAAAGGGGAACAAATGACTTACCAGGAGAGTTGCGTAGTGCCTAGACAGCGTCGAAGTTTTTGTATGTATAGCCCCAGTTAACATGGTCATAAACCTTTTCCAAGAATATCACACTGATTTTTCCCTACTCCAGGTATGTTAAGGTTATCCCTTCTTTATTTTTGGCATGATCCAAATGATACAAATGAAACGAGCAAAATACGCAACTTTCATAAATGACTCTATTCATAGAAATACTAGGGGTGTCTATATTCTTGATTCCCCATGTGGATTATTATTACATCTTCTGTTCATGGGTCTCAGAAAAATACATGTCTGATAAATTTATCCGAAAGGCATATGGATTTTTATGGCATTCCGAGAAAATCTTATTAATGTATTTCTTATGCATTTCATGCATTTATACATGTACATTAACCCATGACCAGATGGCGTTATATACGCGTATATATGTATATTATATTTATATGGGATATGGGAAAAGGTTATGGCGTTATATACGCACCACCACCCGATCAGCTGGTATTCGTTGATGATTTTGCCCACAGTGGCTGAGATGATATGATGGGATGCTCTCAGAGGCCTGATAATGTTATGAAACATGTACCTATGCATGGCATGACATTCATACGCATATGCATGACACTATAATTATTTCATGATTTACAGAGTTATCCAGACTTACAGGTTGAGTCACTTACTCTATATTTCTTCCATGTCTGTTATATACTTATTAATGTGCCTTACATACTCGGTACATTATTCTTACTGACGTCCTTTTTGCCTGGGGATGCTGCATTTCATGCCCGCAGGTCCCAATAGACAGGTCGAGTGCCCTCCAAGTAGGCTATCAGCTCAGCGGAAGATGTTGGTGCGTTCCATTTGCTTCGGAGTTGCTTGTTTGGTTAGTATGATTTAGACGTGTATTGTTTGGTATGGCGGGACTCTGTCCCGACCTTTATGAAAATTATGTATTCTTAGAGGCTTGTAGACAGATGTCATGTACGTAAAAGATTATATGGCCTTGTCGGCCTATGTTCAGTATACGAATGGTTATTTTGGTCTTATAGGCCCGTATGTCTTATGTATAAGTTGGTATCACATGTTGTATTATACTTATCTCGTGGCAGCCTTCCGGCTCAGTTATCTATGATAGTATGACATGAAAGATACGTTATGTTGGTACTCAATTGAGTAAGGTAACGGGTGCCGGTCTTGCCCCCAGGTTCGGGGCGTGACAGAAATTTGCCATTCCTTAGGTGCTCATTGAATTCGTTCCTCCAATCCCAGATTAAGATGGTTGAATTAACTTCACAGTAACCGTCCACATCCAACAGTGAATGCAGCAATTGAACAACCACACCGGAATCATATCCTTTCATTTCTGTGGGCGAACCTAAATTGGTTAATGTGGATGCCTCCACAATTTCCTCCCTTGGAATGTGAATAGTTAACCACTCTGTGAACCGGGAAAGTAATACTTGAACCTTATTCAAGTATTGCTACATGCGCTCCTCCTTAGTGTCGAAAATTTCGTATACTTGGTTCACCACCAGCTGGGAGTCGCACATTATTTCAATGACCTCGGAACCTAGTCCTTGGGCTAGTTCGAGTCCTGCAACCAAAGCCTCATACTCTGCTTCATTATTAGTTAATGACACAGTTTTAATGGCCTATCTCAAGGTTTCCCTGAAGGAGTAATTAATACTACCCCGAGACTGAACTTTTTTACTTTGGAAGTCCCATCCGTAAACAAGGTCCAAACTCCCGGTACCGTTCTCGATACCAAGACTACTTCTTTAGCAGCTTAAGGCATAATCCCGGACTACAATCGTCCACGAAGTCGGCCAAAACTTGTGACTTGATTGCAGTCCTAGGCTTGTATTAAATGTCGAATTAACTAACTTCGACTGCAAACGACCCAACAACTCAGGCTTATGAAGGACATTCTTCAAGGGAAAGGTTGTCAAAAATGCTATTGGATAATATTAAAAATAAGGCCTAAGCTTTCGAGAGCAGCCATGAGAGCTAAGGCCAACTTTTCAAGGTGCAAATACCGTGTCTCCATTCCCAATAATATTTTACTAACATAATAAATGGAAAATTACGAACCTTCTTCTTCCCGGACCAAAACAACACTTATCTCTACTTCTAAGATAGCCAAAAAAATCAACAGTTGCTCACCTTCTTCCAATTCTGACAATAACAGAGGGCTAGACATGTACCTTTTTAGGTCTTTCAGTGCATGTTGGCATTTTGGAGTCCATATGAAATCGTTCTTCTTTTTCAAAAGTGAAAAGAAGTGATGGAACTTTTCTGAAGATCTCGAGATGAACCTGCTTAGAGCCGCCAATCTACCGGTGAACCTTTGTATTTCCTTTACGCTTGTCAGCTAGTCCGGGAGATCCTTGATGGCTTTGATTTTATTGGGGTTTATTTTGATTCTTCTTTGAGAGACCAGAAACCCCAAGAACTTCCCGGAACCCACTCCGAAGGAACACTTCTCTGGGCTGAGCTTCATGTTGTACTTTCTCAGAATGTCAAATGTCTCTTGGAGATGTTTCAGAAGAACTCTTGCATGAAGATACTTAACTAATATGTCGTCAATATAAATTTCCATTCTCTTACCTATTTGTTTTTCAAATATCTTATTAACAAGCCTCTGATACGTGGCTCCGGCATTTTTAAGCCCAAAAGACATCACATTACAGAAATATGTGCCAAAATTTTTGATTAAAGAAGTCTTCTCTTGATCTTCCGGGTCCATCCTAATTTGATTATACCTAGAATAAGCATCAAGAAAACTCATTAACTCATGCCCGGCCATAGCATAAATTATTTGATCAATGTTTGGCAACGAGAAAGAGTCTTTAGGGCATGCCTTATCTAAATCTTTATAATCTACACATATTCTAAATTTAATATTCTTTTTAGGTACTACCACTATATTGATAAATTGAACTTATATTAACTAATTGGGTTACCTCTTTCTTAACAAACCTGTTCCTGACCTCTGCCATCGGTCGTTTCTTGTGCCTTACCGGAGGGAAATTAGGATCCAAACTTAACTTGTGGACCGTCACCTCCAATGGAATACTTGTCATATCTGAATGCTACCATGCAAAACAATCAATGTTAGATTTTAGAAAATCCATAATTTTTAACCTGAGTTCCGGATTTAACCCTGTCCCTAACTGAAATTTTCTTTCTAATGATTCTTCGAACAAAGCCACTTGTTCGATTCTTCTGCGGTTGATTTGGTCGCATCCGTCTCTTCCGGCACCTGGAAAGACCTTAGTACTCGTTATAATTCCGATGACTCCTCGTCTTTATCATCTTCGATCAAGATGGAGGAAGGCACTGGTTCCTGTGATTGCACATCTCCCTTGCAGCCAGTTGATCTCCTAAAATTTGCTTAATCCCTTCATGTTTCGAAAATTTCAACAATTGATGGTATGTTGAAGGTATAACCTTCATTGCATGTATTCAAGGCCTTCCGAGGATTACCCATGTCGCCATCTACCACTTCGAACATGGTAGTCTTTGTTACTCCTTCGGCATGTGTGAGCAACAAAATTTCTCCTCGGGTTGTCATAATTTTTAAGTTGAAGCCAGCTAGAAACTTTGTCGTGGTAATGATGTTCTCGATTAGCTTCGCTTGCTCCAAAAAACTCCATTGTACGATGTTGGCTAAACTTCCTGGATCAACTAAAACACGCTTAATTTTGAAATCTAAAACACTAAGAGATTTTACCGAAGCATGATTGTGCGGTAGAAGAAGTCCATCAACATCTTCTTCAGTGAAGATGATGTCATCTTCTGAGACTTCTCGGATCCTCTTTCCATGAGTCACCGATATATTCGTCTTCTTCGCAGCCGAAAATATCACCCCATTTACTTCGTCTCCACCGAGGATCATGTTTATCGTCATACGATGTGACCCTATAGCCGGTTTTGATGGTTCTGCAACATCTCGATTTCTCCCATAGTTGCTTTTGGCGCGGTCACTTAAAAATTCTCTGAGGTGACCATTCTTCAACAACATTGTCACTTCTTCATGAAGATGTCGGAAGTCCCCAGCTGTGAGTCCCATGGAATTCACACCATAAGTTAGGATCCCTTTGGCTAGGATCCGATTGAATTGGTTTTGGGAACCTAGCTTCTTTAGTATTTCTCATAGCCGACATCAATTCTACCAGGCTGATATTAAAATTGCAATCAGATAACATGGGATATGTTGAATCTTGGGACCTTGATGCCTCTTTCTCCTGCAACGATCTGCTAATCCGACCACGATCCGCGCGTTCATCGGAAGCGGACCTATCCGATGAGTGGAATCCTTTATAACCATGCCCATCGATCCTCTCGTAAGGCTGAAAATGACTTTTAGAAGACCTCCGATCTGCATTTTATAATTTATCTTGATTCTGATCAGGATTTCGTCCTTTGGAAGTCACCGAAGAGCCAAGTTGATCATCTTCTATTCTGATCTTTGACTAGCATCGATTGTGAACATCTTCCCATGTGGTTGCCTGAAATTCTAGCAAGCTTTCCTTCGGTATTTGGGAGGCATCGGAACTCAACGGGTAGATACCTTTTGTAAATGTCTCAGCTGCCCACTCTTCCAGTATCTCTAGTAACAACATTTTTTCCTTTTGAAACCGGATCACGAACTCTCGTAATAGTTTGGATTCTCCCTAAGATATTCTGAATATATCCGTCTTCCTTGCCTGGACCTTTCTTGCTCCAGCATAAGCTTTGATAAATGAATCTGCAAGCATTTCAAAAGAATCAATAGATATATTGGTAGGTTGTGATATATTCCTGTGGATCTGAAGTCCCATCATATTTTGGTATATCTGGCATCTTAAACCTCTTTGGGATCAACTCCGGTGCTGCACTTGGTCTAAATGGAAACTGCATATACTTCATTGAATCTGGTCCCTTTAACACCGGCGATGCTCCCGGGATCTGATCTATCCGAGCATGGAACTCTTTAGAGTTTTGGTCCATTCGTACATTCAATTCTCTCATAAATCTCATGAGCTCGATTTTGAAATGGTCATTTAAGTTGTTGTTGTTCCCAGATCCACTACCGGTACCTTCTGCCTCGTAGAAACAGATCTCCTCCCTTGGAGTGTCATTATCGGTTCTTTGAACCATTTGATTCACGGGAACGCTGGGAGGAATCAGATCCCTTCCATTAGCATTACTAGAAGCACCCAGTAACGCCTGCTTCAATTCTGTCATCACCTGATCTTGACTTGAGAGGTGATCCATAATCGTCTTTTGTTGTTCTCTCAAGATTTTGACCGTTTCAACAAGGTGTCCAACATCCGCATCATCAGGAGTTGTGCACCTCATATGTCGAGGATATTGGCCTTCACAAACTGGGGTTGCTTCATCTCCTTCGTTGCGGATTTCATTGGTTGAATCATCACGCTAGAACACATCTTCCCGTTCATAGTGTGCTCCAACATTAAAGACATTGTTGACATCATTAGCTACCATACCTGATTTTTCTTTTACTAAGGAAGAAATCAAAATTTGTTAGTAACAAATGAATAGATCAAAGTAATTACACAATTGTATTTGCCCCACGGTGGACGCCAAATTATTTATCGTAAAATGGTACAAATGAATTTGTAACGTGATTTGTAGACAAGTGAATCGATTTGATCCAAAAAAGAAATAAATAAGAACAGAAATAAGATTATGAGATATAATAAAGGAAATACAAGCTTGACTAAGTGTTTAGCTTCTCCGATAGTAGTGGCAAGAACAAAATTAAGAATAAAATAAAGAAAGCAATTCTATAGAATGAGAGCAGATTATAGCTTTTTCGTACAGAATATTTTTTCTTTATACTGTATCCTAATTCTCCTACTTATAACCCTATTTAGGAAGATAAGATCCCTAAATCAAGCTCCTCTTGAATGAGAATAAAACCGTCATTGATGGCTGCATAACGGTTGGCTATAAACGTAGATATTCTCCGTAACGGCTGCTCATTGAATGCTACCCGATGTCAATACTTTGAATTTTTGTCGTCGGCTACTCTGTCTTTGGGATTCACCCACCACTGATCACATGCTTGTAACCGGTATCGACTATATACTGACTCACATCCTACTTGCCTTCGGCTCCATGTATCATCTCTTTATTCGTCCAACTATCACTAATCAATTTTAACGCATAAAAAGTGTTGTTTCAAATGTAAAGGTGATAACTTGAAAGCTATTACTATGTGTTATTTGGATCCAAGTAAATGGATTTTGTTTAAAAAAATGAACAAAACAAAAAAAGTTATCCATAGCATCTTCAGTGTAAACTGTAAAGTAGAGGAACAAATTACATATTAGTATTGCTCCATCACCACTCCACTAGTGTACATTGCCGGAAAATGCCACCCAAATCGGTAACCACCACCTCATCAACTTCCGGCATGACCACCCAATTCGCTGATCATCGCATCGATTACTCAACCAATGCAAGAAAATTTCACCTGTTACACCTCCTCTGGGTTTATGTTTAATTTGTCCTTAGCTTAGTGTTGTTGGATTGTGATGATTGGATTTAACTCTAGGTGTTAAAGTTATTTATGCTTCTGCTGGTGTTGTTTTATTGTTATTGCGTGTGTTATTTATTCCTATCAAGATTCCTGGTTATCTTTGTTGATTTAGATTGTTGGATTTCTTTTTTAATCTGTTTGTTATTGTTTAAGAATTTTTTTAAATAAGTTTTAGTTTATTATTCTAATAAATGATGAGCCTTTATTACTTTTATTACTACGAATTAATGTCCATTCTTGGATAGCGTGAATGAAAAAACAAAAAGCTGCCGAAAGAGATGAACGAGATAATGGGTGGTCGCCGGAGAATTTTTCGGTCATCGTCACTGTTGGTTCTTTTCCGTATTTTTTCGGTGGTCAGAACTATAGATGAATACCATTATAGGGTCAGAATTCAAAGATGTCGTACTAGCACTATCTTTCAAACGCGTAAAGACCTTTGACGAAGTCATATCGTTCCAAAAATGATTACTTTATTAGGTATGTATTTCATGAATGAAAGCCGCATCATATCCCCTCTGGCACACCGAACGATTTGTTTGGAAAGCCATCAGGTAATTGAAATTAGTATAATTACACAATCTAGTAATTATGCAGTTGTATAATTACGATAATCTGTTTGTTTTTGTCATAGTGTAATTACATATTTACTGTTTGATTGCACCAGTGTAATTACACAATTAAATTAAATTTTAAATAAAATAATTATCAATACTTAAAAGTTAATATAATAAATATGCCTTTAAATTTTTATAAGTATCAATGATATTATATTTGGTATTTAAGATGTATATTTTTTCGTGAATATACATTAATTAGTAATCGTATATTTATAACTAATCTTGTAAAAAGAATTTATATATATATATATATTCCAAATTAATAATATTTAGTTTAGATACTTACAAAAACTAAAAACATACGTTTCGTAAGAACATCATCGAATTCATGTTTGATAAAATAAATTAATATTTATGAATATGATGTCATAACATTATTCAGATGCTTGACAAAACTAATCTATCGATTCTAACTAAAAAATAAACAACATGCAATGTGAGCCAATACTACTAAAACAAGTAAATTAGAACCATGAATATAACCACAGTTTCAAAATCCAAAAAAGAAGATTTTAACGTATGTGTTATAAATACAATTATATTTATGGTGAATGTCTATATTTAGAGAGAGTCTAGGGTTCATTGCTTCGTGGCTAAGCCACCCTCTCCCTATAAATAGAGGGTTCTATTCTATTGTAATTCATCCTAAATATCAATAAGAATTCTCTCTCCCTACTTTTCTCTGCAATACTACTCTTCTTCTTTTATTGTTTTACAACACGTTATCAGCACGAGACTCTAACCAATTGAGTAGAAGCTTTGGGATTGAGCATAATGATTGTCAATTATTCCATGAACTTCCTTCATGATTAAATTCTGGATTTAAGGTAAGTATTTTACCGTATTTTTCTCTTTTATTCTATAATTTGATTTTAAATACAAAGACAATAAATTTTGATAACAACTCTAATGGAGTTTGTAAGAAATTATAACCACCTGAAGTGGTAGAAGTTTCTATGTCTTGCCATGATCAAATTCATGTATGATAATTTTGCACAAAAAGTGGAAACCCGTCCCATTGAATTTGCTCCATTCTCATTCCCTTAAGAGAATGTGATAGCAGTATATGATAAGTCTGAAAGAAGACAAAATTATCACTATGAATGTATCAATGGATGTGGACGTGGCAATAGGCGAAATTATAATCGTCATCATTGTGATAATGAGAATAATAAGGATTCTCAAAATAATCCCCCACTTGTGAAAATATTTGTCATCGATTTGATATGAGATTTTATAAAGCACATATAGATGATTATGGTCTATTCATAATGTGAATGTGACAACATCTGATTTAAGAATACATATTCATTTTTGGAAGAATATGAGCGTGCTAGTGGTATATACCACACTCACCTCTAGAAGGAGGTTTGAGATGATATAAGAAAATAATATCATTATTATGCCATGAATGGTCATTGGTCACGTACCTATTGTACGCCAAAATATTTTGGCATTGTGATTATTAAAAGTCAACGGTAATGCTAGAAACAGATCTTGCATATAATTTTGACCATAACCATAATGGTATAACTTTCTCTTTAAAAGAGATATTCACCATATGGGTGTTGATGAATATGTGGTACTACAAAATTAATTGAGAACTCTGCAAGAGCCAATTATACTATTTTGGAGAAACACAATTAATTACCAATAAGGTATTGTGTTGTAGTAAGTCTCAAAGAAACTTATTCAGTTTCCAAAGTATACGTGAAAGCGGTTGATTATATTGAGACTATAAATAAAGGAAAGATTTAATATCTTCTATTACTACATCTTATAGCGGGGCAATATGTATGTGAAAAGCTACTCGCTTTATTCTCCAATTTGTACTACATAAACAAAAGAATACCACAATGAAGTGGATATTTATTGATATAAAAACCCATATCATAATAAACTTGGAGTTTATTCATAATTGCACACATCATGGTGTAAACCTGAAGTTTATCAATATTGATAATTTATCCAGTTGGCATACTTGGTTTAGCCATGTTAATTCAAGTATGATGTGCAAAAATAAAATAGAATTCACATGGGTAAATATTAAAGAACTAGAAAGTTCTTTACGAATTCTCTTATATTGCTTGTTCTCATTAATTAATAGATCAACTAAAATTGGGATTGAATCTCATGAATGCTGAAAATATCAAAGGTGAATATGGGCCCATTCATCTACCATGCATACCACATAAGATGCATCTATGATATGGTTACATGTGCGATTATTATTAACCCGCAACATGGTGTTTGCGAGGTAATTTGCTCAATAATTTAATTTCGAGCATAATTTCCAGATTTTTTATTCAAGAAGTTCATCTTGATAAGTTGGTTTAGCAAATTAATTTATTAAGTGCCTCTACTTAATAGCTAAACAATTGCTTATGAGAACAAAGTTATCTATATCAGTTTGATATACGTTATATACCAAAGTATATTATTTTCTCCCCTCACAAGTGGTTCATGGTCAGGAACCAAATAATTCCATCTTATTATCATTGATGTGCGGTGTATATTTTGATTAACACCATAACGCACAAAGATGGGTTCTCAAAGTTGAGAAAACAAGTTAGTTTTTCTAACTTGAGGGGGAGACATGATAAACAGTTGAGAAAAGGTTACGTGGAATAAATTATCACTTGTACATCTAGATCCTCGAATAAGATAATATGAACTTGGAGTTTATAAAAGGATAATTCAGTTGCAATATATTGCAAAGCATGCCAGATGCATTTGCTGACCCAAAGAAAGTAACTATATTCTCATTGCAAATGCTCCTATTAAGTCCCAGAAGGACAAAGTCTATGGTACGCTTGAAGCATATAGACAAATCGGTTTCAAATAAACTTCTTGATAAAGAAGATGAGCAAATGATCTAAATGATCATAATAAAGGAGGCAAGTGATCTAGAAGATCACATGACATAACACTTCATAAAATCTCTTGAGAGATTCAGGTACCTGAAATTATGAATGAAGAGATCTCTATGTTATGTCTTTATGAAAAATAAGGATGTTGGAACCGATATAAAATGTTTGTCGACGGCATCTATAATAGCGCTAAATATATATGAGGATCTTAAGTCTAGAGAAACAATTCAAATAGAATTGGTTTCATATGAAAGACATGTAGTTTTGGACATGTAATTCAAACACTTGAAAGTATAAAGTCAATGGTATGTGCAATCAGTTTTCGATATCTTATATGTCTAGCATGACATGAAAACTTGATATGCATCTAAAGTCTATTATATGGCTTATATGACTTAACAATCCCTGAAGGATTTAAATTGCTTAAAGCATATAGAATTCATGGTCATGAAGTACTACATCCTCAGTGCAACTTGTGCACAATGTATCTTGCTATAACTATATGCATGATAATATGATAGCAAGAGTTTTCACCTCTATGTGAAGATATTGAACTGACGATTCCAACAAGATCATATGAAGACAATTCATCTCTATCAAGAATGATGATTTCAAGGTGCAATATATTCATTCAAGTTAATATGCCTGATTTGTTCATCAAATCTCTACAAAAGATCTTTTGAAGATGATGCACAAGATTGGAATGCAAATGCTCAAGGATGTGAATTGATGCTCTCATCATGGGGAGTTAATACGCGTTGTACTCTTTTTCCCTTACAAGGTTTTGTCCCACTGGGTTTTCCTTGCAAGGTTTTTAACGAGGCAACCAAAAGGCGTATTGTTAGATATGTGTACTCTTTTTCCTTCTCTAGAATTTTTTTCCCACTGGGTTTTATTTTAGTTAAGGTTTTAACGAGGCACATTATCTGTTGAATAGACATTCAAGGGGGAGTGTTATAAATACAATTACATTTATGGTGAATGTCTATATTTAGAGAGATTCTAGGGTTCATTGCTTGGTGGCTAAGCCACCCTCTCCCTATAAATAGAGGGTTCTATTCTATTGCAATTCATCCTAAATATCAATAAGAATTCTCTCTCCTTACTTTTCTCTGCAATACTACTCTTCTTCTTTTATTGTTTTATAACAGTATGTCAAATTCCAACATAATAATGATAAGTTCCACTACAACTTAAGATTAGAAAACATAATAAGTTTATAATCACATTCGAAAATGAAATTTCACTTTTATTGCATCACTCATTATATGCCAAGTTTGTTGATGACTCATTATTTCTAATATCAGGAGGTGTAGTTTCAAAAAATAGAATAATAAAATAAATAAAAAATAAAATATAAGCAATTATACGGAATCACAAGAAGTAAATGTAGAGAATTAAAAGATAAATATGTACAAAGAAAAATATATTTTAAAATTTCAAAATAAAATTAAAAAATAAAATAAAATTTAAAAAATAAAGTTATAGAGAAAATTAATTAAAATAAAAACAAAAAGGAAGGAAACTAAAAGGGAACCTTGTAATTACCACTAATTCTCACCTCTCCCTTGAGAATTGGAGAGTGTAATATACCCCTCCAATTACAAGAATTGGAGAGTGTAATTATTTAGCCAAACAAACATGCCAAACTATGTAATTACACCTAATTAATTACACCCAAATCTAATTCCTAGGTGGCTTTCCAATCAGGCTCTAAGTTGCAGCGTGAATTCAACGACTCCCCATCTCAATTTATGTGAGCTTGTTTGACTGGGTGCAAAGCATAAAAAAATGAGGACTTTTGGAACTTATGGTCCCAAACAAGTTAAAAGTGGTCCAAAGTATTTGTGTGATTATAAAAGCTTCTCATTAAGGGTAGAATTGTAAGTTTAAGCTAAACTGTTTCCAAATTTAGAAAGGAGTGATTCTTTTTGGAATGAACCAAAAAGGGAATAGGTTTACATAAACTGAAACCCAAAGAGTAACTATTTTAGCTTTGAATTGGTCTACATGACATATACTTGTGTATGAAAGATAACATATAATTTTAGAACTCAACATATAAATTGCGCCATTTATTCGAGGTTTATGTGATCCTATTTTATTTTTAATCTTAGTCATACAAATATTATTACATATTTAAATATACAAATACAAAAGCCTTCTAGCTAGCGACACAAAATATTATAGCATACTCCCTTTGTTCCAATTTATATTGAATGGAGTCATTATTTTTGAAACAGACCAAAAAAAAATAGGTTCACATAAACTTGAACGGAAGGAGTATCTAATATGATAAATTTAATAAGTCGTCATATTCAGTCAAATAAATTCACTTAAATTAAAAAGAATGGAGTATTAAATCATAGACCGTCACCGTGTGGTACCTCATAAAAATAAACGAGCATGGAGATTGGAGATGACCCACGTGCAAAGATCACACCTTATCCCTCTATAAATTGGCATCCACTTGCCAGAAAGACTCATATCAACTGCACAGTCTCAATTTCCACAAATTAAGAAAAATGAACACCCTCTTGCTGCTGCTTTCACTTTCAGTTATCCCAATAGCCTTGTGTGTACCCAATCCCTCAAGATTCTTAGCAAGTTCATCACCATCTCCAGTTCTCGACATCAATGGCGACAAAGTACAAGTGGGTCTCAACTATTTCGTGCTGCCAGTGATCCGAGGAAGAGGCGGCGGACTCTTACCTTCCAACGTTAAGCAAAACAATACTTGTCCTAGGGACATTATCCAAAATTCTGATGAGGTCCAAGAAGGTTTGCCTGTGGTTTTCACACCTTTTAATACCAAAAAAGGTGTTGTTCGTCTTTCAACTGATCTTAACGTCAGGTTTTTTACTCCAACTATTTGTGCTAGAGAAACTATTTGGAAACTTGGGACCTATGACGAGAATTTGAAGCAATATTTCATAGTGACTGGTGGAGTTGAAGGAAACCCAGGGCCTCAAACATTGAGCAGTTGGTTCAAGATTGAGAAACTTGAGACGGATTATAAGTTTGTGTTTTGTCCGAGTGTGTGCAAGATTTGCAAGGTTATTTGCAAAGATGTTGGTATATACACTAAAGATGGAGTCAGGTTTTTGGCTCTCAGTGACACTCCCTTCAGGGTTATGTTCAAGAAGATTTTCTAATCCTGCTTTTGTTACTCATGCTTAATTGGGACCTTTATTTTCCAATAATTAATGTTCTACTTTAATGTAATCTTGCTTGTGTTCCTTAATTTGAACATGAGAATATTGCGACTAAATTTGGTTATCTGTTTGATTTTCTACTGTTTCCTTAAGGGTCTGTTTGGAAAGCCATGTGTAATTACTGGTTGTGTATTTATTATGGTAGTAATTACACAGCCTGGTAATTACATAGCATTGTAATTACAATAGATAGCCAGTTTATTTGTCATGATGTAATTACAGTGTAATTACATGTGTCGTGTTTGATTGTACAAGTATAATTACACATATAAATAAATATTTTTTCAAATTAACATGTAGATAATTTAACAAGTGTGATAAATATTTATATTTATAATATATATTAAATATTATATATTATCATATATTAAAAATGCATATTCTTTTATAAAAAGATATATTAAATAATTATAAAATAAAACATAATACCATAAAAATAATTGGTATCTTCCATATAAATAATATTGTAACTTAAAAGAGAACAATGAAATTTTCAGTAGCAAGTTAAAATTCTTTACCAACTCATGTGAATATAAAAACGATAGATATGAGCTTATAAAATATTTTTCTTCATAGTTAATATTTATGCTAATGATTAAGAAACAAAATTAGTAAAATATGAATTGTTTTTTTAGAAAATTACTATTTATGCTAATGATCCATCTCTTTCTAATATTATACACTATCACTATCTGAAAACTGAATATGACAAGAAAATGTATTGTATGTATAAGTTGTGAAGTAGAAATGGTCTACCCATATTTAAAATTTTTCTTCTACCCAAATTTTTAAAATTATTCTTCTACCCAAATTTCATCCTTCTAAAATTGAAAGGCCAAAAATACTAGCGCACAACACCATAACTCAAGGCAACATGAAGTTAAGGAAAAAGAAAAAGTTCAATAGAGAATCAGCTATCAAGAAAAAATGAAATACAGAAGGAAAAAAAACTTACTAGTGAAATTGCAAAGACATCGTTGGAAAAAAGTGAATTAGAAATGATCTTCCTTTTCTGTCTTATTTGTTTCCCAAATAAATAATATAATATTAAAAGAAAAAAAAAGAAATTAAAAAGGAGCCTTGCAATTACACTATGTAATTACACCCAATTCTTTACTCCCCCTTGAGAATTGGAGAGTGCAATTACTCTCTCTGTCACGACCCAAATTCCACTAAAGGTCGTGATGGCGCCGGACACCACTGTCAGACAAGCCAATCCAAAATACTTAATTAAATCCTCATTTTAATACTCTTGAAAACTATGACTTTTCTTCAAATTTACCAATTTAAAAGATAACCGTCTCAAATAAAATTAAAGAATAAGCAGTTGATACAAAAATACTTTATAACCATCCCAGAACCCGGTGTTACAAGTGCACGAGCAATTTCTAAGAAAACTCGAATAAACTACAATAGCTGTCCCGGATACAATTGGACAGAAAATAAATAGAATTCTGAGAGAGACTATACTAGCTGCGGGTCGCCTCGAGGAAATACAGCTCACCTAGTCTCCGTGTCAACCATGCTGCTACGCCCACTAGGCCACTAGAGGTGCACGTGCCTGTGCAACAAAAATGCACAAAGTGTAGTATGAGTACAAAAACAACGCGTACTCAGTAAGAATCCCGCCTAATCTCGAAGAAGTAGAGACGAGATGGCAACTTCGACACTTACTAGAGGTCCAGTAATATATTATTAATGCGATAACTCATGGGTTTATTAAGAACAACAGTAAAAATGCAATGAGTCACTAAACAGGTGAAAGTTCCCATTTTATAATAATTTCTAACCCCGATCCATAACCGGCATTCCACGCCCTTCCGAAGACTTGAATCGATGCTAAATACTCCCAAAACTAGCCAATGATTATGCAAATTCATTAATATACGGTAAACTACTCATATTAATCCAATTTATAATAATTCCTAACCCCGATCGAAAGGTTGACAAAAATGCTCTCGAGCCCACGTGCCCGGATTCCGAATTTTTTTGAAGATTAAGCTTACCAATGACTCCATGAACTCAAATATATGATTTTCACCTAATTCCATACCCAAAATCGTGGTCAAATTCGAAGAATATCAATTTTCTAGGTTTTCCCTCAAACCCCAAGTTTTCTACAAATTTTCATGTCCAAATCCGTATATAGTCATGTATTTAACACTAAACTAACATAAATTACTTACCTCATGCTTGGTGGTGAAAACGGCACCTCAAGGTTGCTCCAAATCGGCTCCAATGGAAGAAAATGGGGTTGAAATGAATCCAACCCCCGATTTAAAAGAACCTCATTGCCTCCAGCATTTCCGCATCTGCGAGACATGGGCTGCATCTGCGAAAATGGGCCAAAGAGCGGGGACCGCATCTGCGGAGCCGCTTCTGCGGCTTGGGAGCCGCATCTGCGGTTCCTGGCCTGGCCTGCCCTGGGCCGCTTCTGCGATGGGAGGACCGCATCTGCGGTCTCGCACCTGCGGTCCACCAACCGCAGGTGCGGTTATGACAGAAGCAACAGCTTCAGCACTTCTCAAAATTTTATTTTCGATCCATTAACCATCCTGAATTCACTCGAGGCCCCCGGGACACCATCCAATCATACCAACCAGTCCAAAACATATTACGGACTTGCTCGAGGCCTCAAATCATATCAAACAATGCAAAAACCACGAATCGACCTCCAATCCAAACTTTATGAACTTTAGAATTTCAAACTTCTACTTTCGATGTTTAAACCTATCAAATCACGTCCGATTGACTTTAAATTTTACACACAAGTCATATTCGACATTACCGACGTACTCCAACTTCCGGAATCGGATTCCGACCCCGATATCAAAAAGTCCACCTCCGGTCAAACTTCTCAAAAACCTTCAAATTTCTATCTTTAGCCAAATGACTCCAAAATGCTCCACAGACCTCCGAATTCACTTCCGATCGCGCTCCCAACTCCAGAATTACCATACGGAGCTACTCCAGATTCGGATTCCCAAACGGACGTCGGTAACACTGAAATGCACTGCAACCCAAACCTATGAAATTTCTTCCAAAATGCTTATCTCCAAAATAGGCGCCAAAACGCTCCCGGGTCATCCAAAACCCGATCCGGGAATACGCCCAAGTCCGAAATCCTCATACGAACCTGCTGGAACCTTCGAATCCCGATTCCAATGTCGTTTACTCAAAAATCCAATCCTAGTCGATTCTTTCAACTTAAAGCTTCCGAAATGAAAATTCTCCTTCCGAATCAACCACGAACTTCCCGAAATTCAATTCTGACCACGCGTACAAGTCGTAATGCCTGAATTGAAGCTGCTCATGGCCTCGAACTGCTAAACGATGCGCTAGGGCTCAAAACGACCGGTCGGGTCGTTACACCCTCCAAATTACACTCAATTCCTCACCAACCAAGTAATTACTGTTGTTTATCTTCTCACCTTAATTATCCCCCTTTTCTCCTAAAACATTGTTTATAATTATTCAAATTTTGCTAATGTCGCGTTAAATTGCTACTAGTATTATATATATATATATATATATATATATATATATATATATAAAATATAAATTAAAGTAAATTAAAATCCTAAATTTATACTACATATGTACATAATTTTAAATNATATACTAGTCTTAAAGTACGCGCTTTGTGTGTGTGCCCTATTTTAATGTTATATAATTTTGAAAACTTACATAAATATTAATATTAAACAATGTGTTTACGCTTTTTATTTAATAAAAAGTTATATAAAATAGTATAAGTTTCTGAAAATCGTGATATTGATATCTATTTCGCTAGCTCAATAAAAGAAGAAATCATGCCCCACAGAAGTTCTAATATGGCTGTGAATATCTTATGAATTTGTCGTTATTTTTACCACTTAATACAAAAAACAAACAAGTAACACAAACATACTTTAATCACAAATCTTCAAAGATTTGTCAAAATAATAAAATTAAAAAAATTGAATATTTCGGTCTATAGAGATTTGCGAACGAAGAGGTTGACCCTTTAGCTTCTAGAAAAAGATTGGCAAGTGACATTATAATATCTATAAATAATTAATGTTGAGTTAACATTTATAACCAATAATTTAATATATTAAAAAAAATTATAGGAAGTTGCCATTGGTCAGAATGAATGCAGAAAAAAAAAAAATAACTAATGACATCTCATATAGAATACAAACTTATTGCTATAAGTTTGCATTTAAAATATATTTGTTGTCTACTAATTCATCCTTATTGCTATAAATTTTGTATGTTTCCAATTTGACGCTTAATATTATGAATTCTTACATATTTAAATGTTACAAAATTTTAAATATTTAAAATAATTAAATAAAAATTATGTCTAGTATGAAAGTAAGTATTCTACCTTTTGAAGATAGATTCTTATTGACCAAAATTATAACTGTTAGTTATGTTTAAAACTTGGAATAATCTAACTACGTACAGTTTGAATTATTAGAACGTTGGATCCAGTCTTGAGATTCTCCTTCTTGTTTGCTCTCATTACTTAACATTATCAAATAAGTTCTTATTTTTCATCACTATACGTTGGATGCTCTCTAGAAAAGGTAAAATACTCCTTACATAAGAAGACCATTATTATTAGTTTGTACAATTACTTAATTTACCTTAGAATTCCAATGCACTAAACGGTAGTCAAGATATTTATATGAATAAATTGGTATTTGATTTGAAATCCCTAAATATTAGGAAGACATACTTTATTCAAATAAAGAAAGAGTTAGTGGTCAAAATATTAGCAATTAATTTTAAAGTCCTAAATTTTAGAAAAATAATTAAATGACTATTTTATCTAATATGAAATCTATCTTTAAAGGGGTAAAAAAGGCGAACGACATTTCGCTAAGGATCTTCTTGCTTTTAATATAATATATACATATATTTCCACAAATCGTGCAAGTTCTTTCAAAGGGGAAAAAAGAAGCTTTCAGGTAGAACTTGGATATTTGTTATAGAACTTGACGATTTCATTTCTTACATATATAATTAAACTAGTTCCGAGCACGTGCGTTGCGCATGTACCTCATATCAGTGAGTATAAACTTTTTTAAAATCATATAAATATAAATTTTGAGGTAAAATTCTATAGATACACCTATAAAATTATATATGAATAGTTTTATTCTATTGATAGTTTTTTTAAAATCATATAAATAGAGAGCAAAATGAAATGAACACGATGGGATGAATATGAACTGTTCCTAAGATTATTCGACAATTGATATAGTTCTATTTCAATGAAAAAAATAAGTAGGAATTTGGATTTAACTGCAAGCCCATTACACGAGAATTGAGAGTAACAACATAACATGCTTTTCTGTTGAGGCAACAAATATTTATTAAACAGCCAAGCCGAAATAGTTTTGCATCATAGAAACACCATTGTTCTCTTAATGATAAGCGTAGAAAAAAAATTAAACATGAAGGATAAAAATCTCAAGTTTACACCTGTGATGACCCATCACTTGTTTTTAAAATGAATTTTACGTTTCGAGGCCTTAAAAACCTCTTTTAGATTCACCTCGATTTGCGTGTGCAATCCGGACGCGTAGCCGGAAAGCTATTATGTGAAAAATCTGTGAAAATATTGAAATTTTGGCTTAAAATGCATTTAAGTTGACTTCGGTCAACATTTTGGGTAAACGGACCCGGACCCGTGATTTGACGGTCCCGGAGGGTCCTTGGAAAAATATGGGACTTGGGCGTATGCCCGGAATCGAATTCCGAGGTCCCAAGTCCGAGAAATGAATTTTTAGAAGAAATTGTTTTCTGAAAAATATAAAGGTTTTTGAAAGCGAAATGCTATGTGAAATCTGTGGTATCGGGACCGTATTATGGTTCCGGAGCCCGGTACAGGTTCAATATGATTTATATGTATTGCCGGTAAAGTTTGGTAAGAAACGGGATCCATTTGACGCGATTCGGACCTTAAATGCAAAATTTGATGTTTAAAGAAGTTTTGAGAAATTTCATTGATTTTTGAGGTTTAATTCGTTGTTCGAGAGGTTATTTGGCGATTTGATCACACGGATAAGTTCATATGATGTTTTTGAGTTAGTACGCATGTTTGGTTTGGAGCCCCGAGGGCTTGGGTGAGTTTCGGGTAGGTTCCGGGGTGTTTAAACTTAGGAAAAACACCGCTGTTGCATCAGTTATGGTGTAACTGCACCTGCGAGTCGAGCACCGCAGGTGCAAGCTCGCAGGTGCGCACAGTGGGTCGCAGGTGCGGTCCAGTCTCGCAGATGCGGACAATCTTCCGCAGATGCGGTTCCGCAGGAGCGGGTCCTTTTCTCGCAGATGCGGCCCCAGCGGGGCCTAGTCATTTCTGTAGAAGCGATCAGTTTTCCGCACGTGCGGTCTCGCAGGTGCGACCCAGGCACCGCAGGTGCGGAAGTCGGGCAGTAAGTCTTTTAAAACATAACTTCAGCGATTTTTCTTACAAACTTTCACAAAAATAGAAGAACTAGGGCGATTTTCTCAAGAGATTTTCTTCCCAAATCACAAGTAAGTATTCATTAACTGATTTCTTTCAACTATCTAATGTTTTTCATCAACTTTTATCAATAATCCTAGGATTTTAATGGTAGAAAATTGGGGAATTGGGTAGAGTTAGGGATTTTTTATTATTTGGAAATTTGACCTCGTTTAGAGGTCGGATTTCAAAATAAATTATATATTCGGGCTCGTGGGTAAATGGGTGATCGGTTTTGGTCCGAACCTCGTATTTTTACCAAGCGGGCCCGGGGTCAATTTTTGACTTTTTGGGAAGAATGATTAGAAAGTTATAATTAAGTATTGGAATTGGATTGTTTAGCGTTTATTGATGTTATTAAGTCGATTATGTCTAGATACAATTGATTTGGAGCCAAATTCCAAAGGAAAAACGGTGTTTGAGGCTTGAGTTGGCCGTGGAAGTTCGAGGTAAGTGTTTGGTCTAGCCTTAGCTTGAGGGATTAGGAGTCGTGTCTTATTTGCTACGTGTTAATTGTGGAGTACGACGTATAGGCATGGTGACGAGTATCTATACGTCGGTGTCAAGCATGCCCGTGAGTCTTGTATTATAATTGTTATGACTCCGTTGTGGTTTATTGTGCCTCACATACTACTATCATCATTGTTCCCTTGCCGGGATGTTTGTTTTGATATTATTATTCCCTTGCCGGGATGTTGTTATATTGCTCTTGTTCCCTTGTCGGGATGTTGTTATATTGCTCTTGTTCCCTTGCCGGGATGTTGTTATATTGCTCTTGTTCCCTTGCCGGGATGTTGTTATATTATTCTTGTTCCCTTGCCGAGATTCTTTGTGGTTGTTGTTGATTTGTAACTAGGATCGGGTGGCACGCCTGCCACGAGATAAATGAAATGGGAGCGGGTGGCACGCCTGCCACGAGATAAATAAAATGGGAGAGGGTTGCACGCCTGCAACAAGATGAGAAATGAAAGTGAATTCTGTCTTTGTTTTCCTTATCCTTGTTAGTAGTTGGATTTTGGTTCCTTTATAATTCTCTTGATATTCTATTTTTCCTGTTATTCTCCGAAGCATGCTTTCCCCCCTCCCATCTTTACTTGTTTATTTCTGGTTTACTTTCCGCTGTATATTATATAACTGCACAGGTTTATTTGGTAGTATGGTCCTAGCCTTATCACTACTTCGCCGAGTTAGGCTAGGAACTTACCAGCACATGGGATCGGTTGTGCTAATACTACACTCTGCACTCTTTTGTGCAGATCCCAGTGCTGTAGACTTCGGACTGTAGATTGACTGGTTACCTTCAGGCCACGCAGAGATCCAAGGTAGACCTGCAGGCGTACGCAGGCCCTGGTGTCTCCTCTATCACTTATTCCCTGTTTCATCTCTTTGACTCTGAGACAGTATATCTTTTATTATCAGACTATGTATTTAGCACTCTTAGATCGTCTGTGACACTGTGACACCAGGTTTTGGGTGATTAAAGCTTAAGTAGTTGTAACAGATACAGATTTTAGAGATTGTATTGTTTTCTTCCGCTTAATCTAAATTTTTCGCTGTTCATACGTTATTGCTTTAAAATTGTTAAAAGGAAATAATTGGATAATGAAGTAATTAGTTCAAGGAATTGGCTTCTCTAGCTCACATTAGTAGGCGCCATCACGACTCACGAGGGTGAGAAATTCGGGTCGTGACAAGTTGGTATCAGAGCTCTAGGTTACAGAGACGTCTGTATTTATCCCCCAGAGGCTACAGAGTTAGGAAAATTTTATATCTTTTCTTTCCTGTCGTGCAGTTTGATTTCTCAATGCTAATTGAATTTCTATTCCGTTCTCTCGCAAATGCCGAGAACACGCGCTTCCTCATCCGCTGACCAGCAGCCCGAGCCCCCAGCAACAGCTCCCACGAGGGGCAGAGGCCGAGGCCGAGGCCGTGCTAGAGGCCGAGGTAGGGGCAGAGCTCAGCCCAGAGCAGCAGCACCAGCAGCGGAGCCTCAGGTTGACTTTGATGATGAGGTTCCGGCCCCAACAGCTCCGGTTGGCCCAACTCAGGTCCCAGAGGGGTTTATTGCTACCCCAGTACTCCAGGATGCTCTGGTCCGTCTAGTGAGCCTTATGGAGAGTGTCACCCGGGCAGGCTTGCTTCCTGTAGCACCAGCCGTCTCTCAGGCTGGAGGAGGAGCCCAGACTCCTGTTACTCGCACTCCGGAGCAGATAGCTCCCCAGTTTCGAACTCCAGCTGTTCCGCCTGTGAGCACGTGATTTTTGCCACGCTTAAATTTCTCCTATAAAATTCCTTAGAATTAGGATTTTCCTTTATTATTTGAATTTTTAGGAATTAATTGCATGATTTTGTGTCTTGTTTGCATTTTTGTGTGCATTTTAATCGATATAATTCCAAAAATATAAAATAGTGTGCATGTTAATAATACAAAAAATAAAAAAAATAACAAAAATGATCCTTCTGCATTTCTACTTTTAATTTCTAGAATTTGTCTTAAATTTTCTTTTAAAATTAGGAATTAGTTTAATTTTGAAATTTAATTAGTATAATTTTAGAATCCATTTGGGTCTTTATTCTAGATCTCACATTTAATAAAATCAGAAAATAAAATACAAAAATCAAATAAAAAGAGAAAAGAAGAAAATAAACAAACAAAAAAATTTAAAATAAAAGACAAAAGGGCTGGCCAATTTGGGCCATTATTTCATGCAAAGGCACAAGCCCAATCAACTCATAACCTAGTCCCCGCCGGTCCAGCCCAAAACCCCAACCCAGACCGGTCTAGAGACGCCCAAAACGACATCGTTTTTGTAGTCAAGCAATCCAGGCCGTCCATCATCCCAAATCTAACGGCCCTTAATTAATACCAACATTACATAAAACTGTCCTAAATATCAAAACAAACCCTAAAACATTTCCCTTCTTCCTCGTACCATGTCGCCGCCGCCCTCCGTCGTCGCTGCCGACCGGAAATCATCTCCGCCGGCGGCCAAGCTCCAATCCCTCCCAAAATTTCACCAGAAGCTACCCTTCCCCTCCTCTTTCCGACCCCCATAATATTCTCCCTCGAATGTTAGCCTTTCCTCTCGAATAATCCAAAACAGTGGCGCCGCCTCCGCCGCCCACGGCGGCGCCACCGCCAAACAACTCCAACTTTACACCATATATCCTCCCCAAGGCCCTCTTCCCAAATCCATAGCTATTTTTGTCCAAATCCTCCTATATTTCTTCAAAATTCAGATCAAAAGGGACCCCAAAACCCTAATTTTCAAAATTCTGAAGATTCGTCGGATTTTGGACTGTAATAGTCCTTAATCTTGTGTTTCTCATTGGAAACACACGATTAAGGACAAATTTCAGTCCGGATTTTGCAAGGGTCATTCAACACCAGTAAGTGTTCTAAATTCTTTGATTTTGTTTAGTTTTGATTAGATTTTTCTTATTTTTTTCATTTCTGTTAGTGTTGGATTAATTTTAATTAGGTCAAGCACTTTATTGTTAGTTTAGTGGAATTCTTTTTTTTAGTTTCTGATGTGTTTGATTTTCTTTTAATAGTTATAATTTGTTCGTTTGTTAAACTAGGTGTGATTTGAATTTTGAAAAGTTTAAGGTTAAGCATGTTCTGAGTTTTGGTTTGAATTTCCATAATTGCTTCCCTAATTTTTCTGATTTCTTTTAGTATAATTGAGACTTATTTAGTAACTGCTTCCTTTAGCTTGCTTTTGACTCTGTTAGTTGATCCTATGAGTTTCATTAAATTTAGTAAATTTGTTCTTGCATTACTTCTACATGGTTAATTGATTTCTAGGAAGTCTTGTAAATCATTGTTTGATCTTCTATCATTCTGTGTTAATAATTCTTTTATTCCAGTTTAATTTTGATTAATTTTAGGTGATTGGTTATAGCTGATAGATTTTAACTTGGTTAGTAAATTCAGGGGCAATCAAGGGTAGTTAGGCATAGAAAATGAGCTGGTTTGTTAAGGATCAGTAATTTTAGAACTCAAATGAGGGTAGTATAGGTATTCTATAGGTAGAAAACAAAACTAGAACACCCTAGGGCCTTCTAGAAGGGGGCCTTAGTCTAAGTTCCTGCATTCTTAATGCAGTAACTTGGGCAACAAGCCACAATTTTAGGATTAATAAGTAATTTCTGAAAATAAAAAGGGGGGAAAAATGAGTGAAAACTTCCAGAACATGCTGCCCCCTTTCTTTGCCTATAAAAGGCAGCCCTAGTGCCTTGATTAAGGAGTTTTTTACACATCTGAAAATTCCAAAATTCCAGCTCCTAAATCCCTCTCCCCCCAATACACATTTTCTGCAAGTTTAAGATTTGAAATTTGAATTTCAAATTCAAATATTCAAATCTGAAGTCCTATAGTTCAAAAACTTCCCTTAGATCTTAATTTCTTCCACAAAAAAAAAAAAAAACCAAAAACAAAAAAAAAATACAGTAGAAAACTCCAAAAATGCTGTTTCGTTGAATTCTTTAGTTTAATTTTTGAGTTCTAGGCATTAATCCTCATCCTTTAGCTTGACATTGAAGTGCTGAAGTTGTTGAGTGTTCCTNGATTTTTCTTATTTTTTTCATTTCTGTTAGTGTTGGATTAATTTTAATTAGGTCAAGCACTTTATTGTTAGTTTAGTGGAATTCTTTTTTTTAGTTTCTGATGTGTTTGATTTTCTTTTAATAGTTATAATTTGTTCGTTTGTTAAACTAGGTGTGATTTGAATTTTGAAAAGTTTAAGGTTAAGCATGTTCTGAGTTTTGGTTTGAATTTCCATAATTGCTTCCCTAATTTTTCTGATTTCTTTTAGTATAATTGAGACTTATTTAGTAACTGCTTCCTTTAGCTTGCTTTTGACTCTGTTAGTTGATCCTATGAGTTTCATTAAATTTAGTAAATTTGTTCTTGCATTACTTCTACATGGTTAATTGATTTCTAGGAAGTCTTGTAAATCATTGTTTGATCTTCTATCATTCTGTGTTAATAATTCTTTTATTCCAGTTTAATTTTGATTAATTTTAGGTGATTGGTTATAGCTGATAGATTTTAACTTGGTTAGTAAATTCAGGGGCAATCAAGGGTAGTTAGGCATAGAAAATGAGCTGGTTTGTTAAGGATCAGTAATTTTAGAACTCAAATGAGGGTAGTATAGGTATTCTATAGGTAGAAAACAAAACTAGAACACCCTAGGGCCTTCTAGAAGGGGGCCTTAGTCTAAGTTCCTGCATTCTTAATGCAGTAACTTGGGCAACAAGCCACAATTTTAGGATTAATAAGTAATTTCTGAAAATAAAA
>NW_017670301.1:1109172-1125465 GCF_001879085.1 Nicotiana attenuata
TGAATAATGACAAGAAAAATGTATTGTATGTATAAGTTGTGAAGTAGAAATGGGTCTACCCATATTTAAAATTTTCTTTCTACCCAAATTTTTAAAATTATTCTTCTACCCAATTTCATCCTCTAAAATTGAAAGGCCAAAAATACTAGCGCCCAACACCATAACTCAAGGCAACATGAAGTTAAGGAAAAAGAAAAAGTTCAATAGAGAATCAGCTATCAAGAAAAATGAAATACAGAAGGAAAAAAAACTTACTAGTGAAATTGCAAAGACATCGTTGGAAAAAAAGTGAATTAGAAATGATCTTCCTTTTCTGTCTTATTTTGTTTCCCAAATAAATAATATAATATTAAAAGAAAAAAAAAAGAAATTAAAAAGGAGCCTTGCAATTACACTATGTAATTACACCCAATTCTTTACTCCCCCTTGAGAATTGGAGAGTGCAATTACTCTCTCTGTCACGACCCAAATTCCACTAAAGGTCGTGATGGCGCCGGACACCACTGTCAGACAGCCAATCCAAAAATACTTAATTAAATCTTCATTTTTAATACTCTTGAAAACTATGACTTTTCTTTCAAATTTACCAATTTAAAAGATAACCGTCTCAAAATAAAATTAAAGAATAAGCAGTTTGATAACAAAAATACTTTTATAACCATCCCAGAACCCGGTGTTTACAAGTGCACGAGCAATTTTTCTAAGAAAAACTGAATAAACTACAATAGCTGTTCCCGGATACAATTGGACAGACAATAAATAGAATTCTGAGAGAGACTATACTAGCTGCGGGTCGCCTCGAGGAAATACAGCTCACCTAGTCTCCGTGTCAACCATGCTGCTACGCCCACTAGGCCACTAGAGGTGCACGTGCCTGTGCAACAAAAATGCACAAAGTGTAGTATGAGTACAAAAAACAACGCGTACTCAGTAAGAATCCCGCCTAATCTCGAAGAAGTAGAGACGAGATGGCAACTTTCGACACTTACTAGAGGTCCAGTTAATATTATTATAATGCGATAACTCATGGGTTTATTAAGAACAACAGTAAAATGCAATGAGTCACTAAACAGGTGAAAGTTCCCCATTATAATAATTTCTAACCCCGATCCATAACCGGCATTCCACGCCCTTCCGAAGACTTGAATCGATGCTAAATACTCCCAAAACTAGCCAATGATTATGCAAATTCATTAATATTCGGTAAACTACTCATATTAATCCAATTTATAATAATTCCTAACCCCGATCGAAAGGTTGGACAAAAATGTCTCTCGAGCCCACGTGCCCGGATTCCGAATTTTTTTGAAGATTAAGCTTACCAATGACTCCATGAACTCAAATATATGATTTTCACCTAATTCCATACCCAAAATCGTGGTCAAATTCGAAGAATATCATTTTCTAGGTTTCCCTCAAACCCCAAAGTTTTCTACAAATTTTCATGTCCAAATCCGTATATAGTCATGTTATTAACACTAAAACTAACATAAATTACTTACCTCATGCTTGGTGGTGAAAACGGCACCTCAAGGTTGCTCCAAATCGGCTCCAATGGAAGAAAATGGGGTTGAAAATGAATCCAACCCCCGATTTAAAAGAACCTCATTGCCTCCAGGCATTTCCGCATCTGCGCAGACATGGGCTGCATCTGCGAAAATGGGCCAAAAGAGCGGGACGCATCTGCGGAGCCGCTTCTGCGGCTTGGGAGCCGCATCTGCGGTTCCTGGCCTGGCCTGCCTGGGCCGCTTCTGCGATGGAGGACCGCATCTGCGGTCTCGCACCTTGCGGTCCACCAACCGCAGGTGCGGTTATGACAGAAGCAACAGGCTTCAGCACTTCTCAAAATTTTATTTTTCGATCCATTAACCATCCTGAATTCACTCGAGCCCCCGGGACACCATCCAATCATACCAACCAGTTCCAAAACATATTACGGACTTGCTCGAGGCCTCAAATCATATCAAACAATGCAAAAACCCGAATCGACCTCCAATCCAACTTTATGAACTTTAGAATTTCAAACTTCTCTTTCGATGTTTTAAACCTATCAAATCACGTCCGATTGACTTTAAATTTTAACACACAAGTCTATTCGACATTACGACGTACTCCAACTTCCGGAATCGGATTCCGACCCCGATATCAAAAAGTCCACCTCCGGTCAAACTTCTCAAAAACCTTTCAAATTTCTATCTTTAGCCAAATGACTCCAAAATTGCTCCACAGACCCTCCGAATTCACTTCCGATCGCGCTCCCAACTCCAGAATTACCATACGGAGCTACTCCAGATTCGGATTCCCAAACGGACGTCGGGTAACACTGAAATGCACTGCAACCAAACCTATAAATTTCTTCCAAAATGCTTATCTCCAAAATAGGCGCCAAAACGCTCCCGGGTCATCCAAAACCGATCGGGAATACAGCCCAAGTCCGAAATCCTCATACGAACCTGCTGGAACCTTCGAATCCCGATTCCAATGTTCGTTTACTCAAAAATCCAATCCTAGTCGATTCTTTCAACTTAAGCTTCCGAAATGAAAAATTCTCCTTCCGAATCAACCACGAACTTCCCGAAATTCAATTCTGAACCACGCGTACAAGTCGTTAATGCCTGAATTTGAACTGCTCATGCCTCGAACTGCTAAACGATGCGCTAGGGCTTCAAAACGACCGGTCGGGTCGTTACACCCTCCAAATTACACTTCAATTCCTCACCAACCAAGTAATTACTGTTGTTTATCTTCTCACCTTAATTATCCCTCTTTCTCCTAAAAACATTGTTTATAATTATTCAAATTTTTGCTAATGTCGCGTTAAATTGCTACTAGTATTATATATATATATATATATATAATATATATATATATATATATATATATATTATATATATATATATATATAATATATATATATTATATAATATATATATACTTAGTCTTAAAGTACGCGCTTTGTGTGTGTGCCCTATTTTAATGTTATATAATTTTTGAAAAACTTACATAAATATTAATATTAAACAATGTGTTTACGCTTTTTATTAATAAAAAGTTAATATAAAATAGTATAAGTTTTCTGAAAATCTATTATTTTGATATCTATTTCGCCTAGCTCAATAAAAGAAAAATTCATGCCCACAGAAGTTCTAATATGGCTGTGAATATCTTTATGAATTTGTCGTTATTTTTACCACTTAATACAAAAAACAAACAAGTAACACACAAACATACTTTAATCACAAATCTTCAAAGATTTGTCAAATAATAAAATTAAAAAAATTGAATATTTCGGTCTATAGAGATTTGCGAACGAAAGAGGTTGACCCTTTAGCTTCTAAGAAAAAGATTGGCAAGTGACATTATAATATCTATAAATAATTAATGTTGAGTTAACATTTATAACACCAATATTTAATATATTAAAAAAAATTATAGGAAGTTGCCATTGGTCAGAATGAATGCAGAAAAAAAAAAAATAACTAATGAACATCTTCATATAGAATACAAACTTATTGCTATAAGTTTGCATTTAAAATATATTTGTTGTCTACTAATTCATCCTTATTGCTATAAATTTGTATGTTCCCAATTTTGACGCTTAATATTATGAATTCTACATATTTTAAATGTTACAAAATTTTAAATATTTAAAATAATTAAATAAAAATTTGTCTAGTATGAAAGTAAGTATTCTACCTTTTTGAAGATAGATTCTTATTGACCAAAATTATAACTTTAGTTATGTTTAAAACTTGGAATAATCTAACTACGTACAGTTGAATTATTTAAAACGTTGGATCCAGTCTTGAGATTCTCCTTCTTGTTTGCTCTCATTACTTAACATTATCAAATAAGTTCTTATTTTTTCATCACTATACGTTGGATGCTCTCTAGAAAAGGTAAAATACTCCTTACATAAGAAGACCATTATTATTAGTTTGTACAATTACTTAATTTACCTTAGAATTCCAATGCACTAAACGGTAGTCAAGATATTTATATGAATTAAATTGGTATTTGATTTTGAAATCCCTAAATATTAGGAAGACATACCTTTATTCAAATAAAAAAGAGTTAGTTGGTCCAAAATATTAGCAATTAATTTTAAAGTCCTAAATTTTAGAAAAATAATTAAATGACTATTTTATCTAAATGAAATCTATCTTTAAAGGGGTAAAAAAGGCGAACGACATTTTCGCTAAGGAATTTTCTTGCTTTTAATATAATATATACATATATTTCCACAAATCGTGCAAGTTCTTTCAAAGGGGAAAAAAAAGAAAGCTTTCAGGTAGAACTTGGGATATTTGTTATAGAACTTGACGATTTCATTTCTTACATATATAATTAAAACTAGTTCCGAGCACGTGCGTTGCGCATTGTACCTTCATATCAGTGAGTATAAAACTTTTTTTAAAATCATATAAATATAAATTTTTGAGGTAAAATTCTATAGATACACCTAAAAAATTATATATGAATAGTTTTATTCTATTGATAGTTTTTTTAAAATCATAATAAATAGAGAGCAAAATGAAATGAAACCACGATGGGATGAATATGAACTGTTCCTAAGATTATTCGACAATTGATATAGTTCTATTTTCAATGAAAAAAAATAAGTAGGAATTTGGATTTAATGCAAGCCCATTACACCGAGAATGAGAGTAACAACATAACATGCTTTTTCTGTTGAGGCAACAAATATTTATTAAACAGCCAAGCCGAAATAGTTTTGCATCATAGAAACACATTGTTCTCTTAATGATAAGCGTTAAGAAAAAAAAATTAAACATGAAAGGATAAAAATCTCAAGTTTACACCCTGTGATGACCCATCACTTGTTTTTAAAATGAATTTTACGTTTCGAAGGCCTTAAATAACCTCTTTTAGAAATTCACCTCGATTTGCGTGTGCAATCCGGACGCGTAGCCGGAAAGCTATTATTGTGAAAAATCTGTGAAAATATTGAAATTTTTGGCTTAAAATGCATTTAAGTTGACTTCGGTCAACATTTGGGTAAACGGACCCGGACCCGTGATTTTGACGGTCCCGGAGGGTCCTTGGAAAAATATGGGACTTGGGCGTATGCCCGGAATCGAAATTCCGACGGTCCAAGTCCGAGAAATGAAATTTTTAGAAGAAAATTGTTTTCCTGAAAAATTATTAAAGTGTTTTTGAAAGCGAAATGCTCTATGTGAAATCTGTGGTATCGGACCGTATTATGGTTCCGGAGCCCGGTACAGGTTCAATATGATTTATATGTATTGCCGGTAAAGTTTGGTAAGAAACGGGATCCATTTGACGCGATTCGGACCTTAAATGCAAAAATTTGATGTTTAAAGAAGTTTTGAGAAATTTCATTGATTTTTGAGTTTAATTCGTTGTTCGAGAGGTTATTGGCGATTTGATCACACGGATAAGTATAATGATGGTTTTTGAGTTAGTACGCATGTTTGGTTTGGAGCCCCGAGGGGCTTGGGTGAGTTTTCGGGTAGGTTCCGGGGTGTTTAAACTTAGGAAAAACACCGCTGTTGCAGTTCATTACAGTTATGTGTAAACTGCACCTGCGAGTCGAGCACCGCAGGTGCAAGCTGCAGGTGCGCACAGGGGTCGCAGTGCGCGTCCAGTCTCGCAGATGCGGACAATCTTCCGCAGATGCGGTTCCGCAGGAGCGGGTCCTTTTCTTCGCAGATGCGGCCCAGCGGGGCCTAGTCATTTCTGTAGAAGCGATCAGTTTTCCGCACGTGCGGTCCTCGAGGTGCGACCCAGGCACCGCAGGTGCGGAAGTCGTGCAGTAAGTCTTTTAAAACATAACTTCAGCGATTTTTCTTACAAACTTTCACAAAAATAGAAGAACTAGGGTCGATTTTCTCAAGAGATTTTCTTCCCAAATCACAAGTAAGTATTTCATTAACTGATTTCTTTCAACTATCTAATGTTTTTTCATCAACTTTTTTATCAATAATCTAGGATTTTAATGGTAGAAAATTGGGAATTGGGTAGAGTTAGGGATTTTTTATTATTTGGAAATTTGACCTCGTTTAGAGGTCGGATTTCAAAATAAATTATTATATTCGGGCTCGTGGGGTAAATGGGTGATCGGTTTTGGTTCCGAACCTCTGTATTTTTACCAAGCGGCCGGGGTCAATTTTTTGGACTTTTTGGGAAGGAATGATTAGAAAGTATAATTAAGTATTGGAATTGGATTGTTTAGCGTTTATATGTATTTAAGTCGATTATGTCTAGATACAATTGATTTGGAGCCAAATTCCAAAGGAAAAACGGTGTTTGAGCTTGAGTTAGGCCGTGTGGAAGTTCGAGGTAAGTGTTTGGTCTAGCCTTAGCTTGAGGGATTAGGAGTCGTGTCTTATTTGCTACGTGTTAATTGTGGAGTACGACGTATAGGCATGGTGAGCGAGTATCTATACGTCGGTGTCAAGCATGCCCGTGAGTCTTGTATTATAATTGTTATGACTCCGTTGTGGTTTATTGTGCCTCACATACTACTATCATCATTGTTCCCTTGCCGGGATGTTTGTTTTGATATTATTATTCCCTTGCCGGATGTTGTTTATAATTGCTTCTTGTTCCCTTGTCGGGATGTTGTTATATTGCTCTTGTTCCCCCGATGTTGTATATTCCTCTGTTCCCTTGCCGGGATGTTGTTATATTATTCTTGTTCCCTTGCCGAGATTCTTTGTGGTTGTTGTTGATTTGTAACTAGGATCGGGTGGCACGCCTGCCACGAGATAAATAAATGGGAGCGGGTGGCACGCCTGCCACGAGATAAATAAAATGGGAGAGGGTTGCACGCCTGCAACAAGATGAGAAATGAAAGTTGAATTCTGTCTTTGTTTTCCTTATCCTTGTTAGTAGTTGGATTTTGGTTCCTTTATAATTCTCTTGATATTCTATTTTCCTGTTATTCTCCGAAGCATGCTTTCCCCCCTCCCATCTTTACTGTTTATTTCTGGTTTTACTTTCCGCTGTATATTTATATAACTGCACAGGTTTATTTGGTAGTATGGTCCTAGCCTTATCACTACTTTCGCCGAGTTAGGCTAGGGAACTTACCAGCACATGGGATCGGTTGTGCTAATACTACACTCTGCACTCTTTTGTGCAGATCCCAGTGCTGTAGACTTCGGACTGTAGATTGACTGGTTACCTTCAGGCCACGCAGAGATCCAAGGTAGACCTGCAGGCGTACGCAGGCCCTGGTGTCTCCTCTATCACTTATTCCCTGTTTCATCTCTTTGACTCTGAGACAGTATATCTTTTATTATCAGACTATGTATTTAGACTCCTTAGATCGTCTGTGACACTGTGACACCAGGTTTTGGGTGATTAAAGCTTAAGTAGTTGTAACAGATACAGATTTTAGAGATTGTATTGTTTTCTTCCGCTTAATCTAAATTTTTCGCTGTTCATACGTTATTGCTTTAAAATTGTTAAAAGGAAATAATTGGATAATGAAGTAATTAGTTCAAGGAATTGGCTTCTCTAGCTCACATTAGTAGGCGCCATCACGACTCACGAGGTGAGAAATTCGGGTCGTGACAAGTTGGTATCAGAGCTCTAGGTTACAGAGACGTCTGTATTTATCCCCCAGAGGCTACAGAAGTTAGGAAAATTTTATATCTTTTCTTTCCTGTCGTGCAGTTTGATTTCTCAATGCTAATTGAATTTCTATTCCGTTCTCTCGCAAATGCCGAGAACACGCGCTTCCTCATCCGCTGACCAGCAGCCCGAGCCCCCAGCAACAGCTCCCACGAGGGGCAGAGGCCGAGGCCGAGGCCGTGCTAGAGGCCGAGGTAGGGGCAGAGCTCAGCCCAGAGCAGCAGCACCAGCAGCGGAGCCTCAGGTTGACTTTGATGATGAGGTTCCGGCCCCAACAGCTCCGGTTGGCCCAACTCAGGTCCCAGAGGGGTTTATTGCTACCCCAAGTACTCCAGGATGCTCTGGTCCGTCTAGTGAGCCTTATGGAGAGTGTCACCCGGGCAGGCTTGCTTTCTGTAGCACCAGCCGTCTCTCAGGCTGGAGGAGGAGCCCAGACTCCTGTTACTCGCACTCCGGAGCAGATAGCTCCCCAGTTTCGAACTCCAGCTGTTCCGCCTGTGAGCACGTGATTTTTGCCACGCTTAAATTTCTCCTATAAAATTCCTTAGAATTAGGATTTTCCTTTATTATTTGAATTTTTAGGAATTAATTGCATGATTTTGTGTCTTGTTTGCATTTTTGTGTGCATTTAATCGATATAATTCCAAAAATATAAAATAGTGTGCATGTTAATAATACAAAAAATAAAAAAAATAACAAAAATGATCCTTCTGCATTTCTACTTTTAATTTCTAGAATTTGTCTTAAATTTTCTTTTAAAATTAGGAATTAGTTTAATTTTGAAATTTTAATTAGTATAATTTTAGAATCCATTTGGGTCTTTATTCTAGATCTCACATTTAATAAATCAGGAAAATAAAATACAAAAATCAAATAAAAAGAGAAAAAGAAAGAAAATAAACAAACAAAAAAATTTAAAATAAAAGACAAAAGGGCTGGCCAATTTGGGCCATTATTTCATGCAAAGGCACAAGCCCAATCAACTCATAACCTAGTCCCCGCCGGTCCAGCCCAAAACCCCAACCCAGACCGGTCTAGAGACGCCCAAAACGACATCGTTTTTGTAGTCAAGCAATCCAGGCCGTCCATCATCCCAAATCTAACGGCCCTTAATTAATACCAACATTACATAAAACTGTCCTAAATATCAAAACAAACCCTAAAACATTTCCCTTCTTCCTCGTACCATGTCGCCGCGCGCCCTCCGTCGTCGCTGCCGACCGGAAATCATCTCCGCCGGCGGCCAAGCTCCAATCCCTCCCAAAATTTCACCAGAAGCTACCCTTCCCCTCCTCTTTCCGACCCCCATAATATTCTCCCCTGCAATGTTAGCCTTTCCTCTCGAATAATCCAAAAATTGGCGCCGCCTCCGCCCCCCACGGCGGGCCACCGCCAAACAACTCCAACTTTACACCCATATATCCTCCCCAAGGCCCTCTTCCCAAATTCCATAGATCTAGTCCAAACCCCTATATTTCTTCAAAATTCAGATCAAAAGGGACCCCAAAACCCTAATTTTCAAAATTCTGAAGATTCGTCGGATTTTGGACTGTAATAGTCCTTAATCTTGTGTTTCTCATTGGAAACACACGATTAAGGACAATTTCAGTCCGGATTTTGCAAGGGTCATTCAACACCAGTAAGTGTTCTAATTCTTTGATTTTGTTTAGTTTTGATTAGATTTTTCTTATTTTTTTCATTTTCTGTTAGTGTTGGATTAATTTTAATTAGGTTCAAGCACTTTATTGTTAGTTTAGTGGAATTCTTTTTTTTAGTTTCTGATGTGTTTGATTTTCTTTTAATAGTTATAATTTGTTCGTTTGTTAAACTAGGTTGATTTGAATTTTGAAAAGTTTAAGGTTAAGCATGTTCTGAGTTTTGGTTTGAATTTCCATAATGCTTCCCAATTTTTCTGAATTCTTTAGTATAATTGAGACTTTATATAACTGCTTCCTTTAGCTTGCTTTTGACTCGTAGTTGTCCTATGAGTTTCATTAAATTTAGTAAATTTTGTTCTTGCATTACTTCTACATGGTTAATTGATTTCTAAGGAAGTCTTGTAAATCATTGTTTGATCTTCTATCATTCTGTGTTAATAATTCTTTTATTCCAGTTTAATTTTGATTAATTTTAGGTGATTGGTTATAGCTGATAGATTTTAACTTGGTTAGTAAATTCAGGGGCAATCAAGGGTATTAGGCATAGAAAATGAGCTGGTTTGTTTAAGGATCAGTAATTTTAGAACTCAAATGAGGGTAGTATAGGTATTCTATAGGTAGAAAACAAAACTAGAACACCTATGGCCTTCTAGAAGGGGGCCTTAGTCTAAGTTCCTGCATTCTTAATGCAGTAACTTGGGCAACAAGCCACAATTTTAGGATTAATAAGTAATTTCTGAAAATAAAAAGGGGGGAAAAATGAGTGAAAACTTCCAGAACATGCTGCCCCCTTTCTTTGCCTATAAAAGGCAGCCCTAGTGCCTTGATAAGGAGTTTTTTACACATCTGAAAATTCCAAAATTCCAGCTCCTAAATCCCTCTCCCCCCAATACACATTTTCTGCAAGTTTAAGATTTGAAATTTGAATTTCAAATTCAAATATTCAAATCTGAAGTCCTATAGTTCAAAAACTTCCCTTAGATCTTAATTTCTTCCACAAAAAAAAAAAAAAAAACCAAAAAACAAAAAAAAAATACAGTAGAAAACTCCAAAAATGCTGTTTCGTTGAATTCTTTAGTTTAATTTTTGAGTTCTAGGCATTAATCCTCATCCTTTAGCTTGACATTGAAGTGCTGAAGTTGTTGAGTGTTCCTGGATCCAGTTTCCAGCTCATTTGGGTCTGTTCAAGTTGTTTCTAGTTGGTTTATTGATTGCTTTGGGTTTGAAACATTTCCTGGGCTGATTTCAAGCTAGATTTATCTGTTCAATCAATTTTTGGATCTGTTTGGCTGGTTTTTCATTGCTGGATTTTAAGCTGACTTGCTGTGATACTGCTGATTCATTTTGCTGTGACTTGAACTGCTGCTATCCCTCCTTTCTTTGTTATATTTCAATCTCCAGGTACACATCTTGTAATTCGGGGCTGTTGAAATGAAATGAAGTGCTGATTTAGCTTCTCTTGTTGAAATCCTTTGTTTATTTTGACTTGTAATTAATTGGAACCTTATTATAGCATGTAATCAACTAAGGATTGTATAACTGGACTAACTATTTGGACAATTTTTAGAATTATAAGAATTTATGCTTAATAGTATTAATTTCAGTATAGCTTAATGTTAGTGAGGATGTTGAATTGGAGTTATGTTAGATTCATGTGTAATAAACACTGCCAAATATATTGTCAGGTTTAAATGTTTGTACTGGAAATAAGCTCTAGCGTGAGTATATGCTTCATAAGGATATACACAATATAGATACAAGCATGAAGTTTAGTTAAAATTAGCATGCAAACTGAAGCATTTACTTGCATACTTTGACACATATACAATCCAGGAAATGTGTTTTAATTCGGTTTAGTTGTTCCAGAATGATTTAATCATCCTGAAATCAGATTATGAATAATTTAATAGTTCGGTTGTTTACATGCTTCTAGTGAGTTTAAATCGTTAGCCACTGTGTTTGTCGAATTGCTGTGGTTATGTTAAATTGTTTCAGCTCCTAAAATAATTATTTACTACAGTAATTTAGAACTAAAAAAATACCAAAAATTCAAAGTCCAGTTAATACACTTGGGCCAACAACAAACTGCCTAGATGAATGAATTGGGCCTACTCAGAGGCCCAAAAGCGTGGTAATCTCTAAATCACACGCAAGCTGGGCATAAAATCCAAGTTGAAGGCCCAAAAATGTTAGAAGTCAAAAATCCTTAAAATTACATTAAGAATATAGGGAATTAATTTGCAATGTAAATTTAGGTTTTCGAGTTAGGTAGCGAGTTCAAATTAAGAGGGTCCTCCCTTTTGTTTGAATTCGGACTTGAACTCGAGGCCCGAATTTATAAATGTTAATTAATTAGGCCCTTTTAGAGACAAAAACAAATAAATAGAAAATCTTAGTTTGCTTTAGGACAGCCTTTAAATAATAAAAATGAGATGAGCCTCGCCAAATAAAATACATAAATTGCGGGGCCCTCATTAAATACTCCCATCAAAATACTTAGAATTCAGGGCGGGCCGTTTAGCGAATTTCACGGCCTCCCGCAAAGATAATAACACGTTAGTCGCTTTAGGCGCGCTTTTAATAATTTTACCTTCCTAAATACGGGTGTGCATTTCATGCAACCCAAATCTAAATCCCAAAACGTTGAATAAGAATGTGTCGAGGATCCGGGTGCATTTCATGTGACGTGATCCAAAAACACGTTTTTAAACGACGTTCACTTTCTTAAAAAAAACATTTTAACTAAAAGCGTTTAATTAACTCTAAAATTGCACTATAGGATGGCATGTATAAAAATCAGATTTTAGCCATTTATAATAATTTTAGCGGCCGTGCTAGAACCACGGGATCCGGGGGTGCCTAACACCTTCCCTCGGGTCAACAGAATTCCTTATTCAGAATTTCTGGTTCGCAGACTCCAATTGGGAAGTCGACAATTTTCCTCGATTTGGGATTTAAGTTAAACCGGTGACTTGGGACACCAAAAGCCAATCCTATCCCAAGTGGAGACTCTAAAAATAAATAAATAATCTCATTTCGAATAATGTCACTTTAAATGGAAAAACTCCCTTATACATTATCCTTCTGGGTAGGTGTGTAAAAAAGGAGGTGTGACAGCTCTGACGACTCTGCTGGGGATCGAACCCAGAATTTCGATTCAGGGTTCAAGAATTCGAGCTTAGTACAATTGTTATATTTGGCTTTATCTGATTTTCTACATGTTCCATGCTATATGTGCTAAATATTTTACCGCTTTATTATTTGTTGAATCATATATAAACTGTCGCGAATCCCTTCCTCTTTCTGAGTCTTCTACATCATGGAGAAGGGTGCACTTCGTGTAGCTTCTCTTCTGTTTAGAGTCTTTCCCAATTTAGAACGAGGTTTGGATAAGTTGCTAAGCCGGCGAAGCTTCTGTATCACCGGTACGCTGCCTCCCCCTCGGCTCGAGTTGTCTGCTCGGGTAAGCCAGGTCTAGACCAATAAACCTAGGGTTTAAACCTAGAAGAACAAAAACTCATGCCGGATCCCTAGTAGGACGTTTGTTTGCATCATGTGCATTTGACTTAGAGGACTCAACACAGGGGTTGGGTCCGTCTAGGACAGGTGACCTGAAATGAATTGACCATCCTGATGCATCTTACGTGCTACTTGCGCATTTATTTGCTCGGCTTTGCATGTTGACCGGCTTGTCTAAATGAGTGAAAATTATGAAAATAAGCAGTGTTAGGACTAAGTAAGGGTGACCATTTGTTTTGAAAAACCCCAATGCCCAAATAGTACTGAAATGCTGCCGGATTTTTGAAAAATGGGAAAAGGAAAATATTTGGAAAAATAGAAAGAAAATTGTTGGTCAAAATAGTTTTGATTATGGCAAATCTGACCGAACTACGCGGGTCTGATTCTCACCGGATGTGAGATACGTAGGCAAACCTCATCGGTTCCGATCCCAATTTTAAAAAAATCCAAAAATATTTTCTTTCAGTTCTTTCTTTAGAAATCTTTCCTTAGAAAATTCAAAAAAAAAGAAGTTTTTTAAACTCAAAAATGGTTTCCTTTTTTCTAATGACTTTCATGCAAAAAAAAAAAAATCAATAAAAATCAAAATCCGAAAATACAGGTTTCCTTCATTTTGAAGTATTTTTCCAAAAATCCAAAAAAATCAGAAACAAAAATCCAAAAATACTCTTTTCTTCTTTAGAAGTCTTTTTTTTTTTTGCAAATGTCAATAAAAATTTTGAAAAAAAATTGAAGTCCAAAAATATTTTTGCTTTTCCTTAGAAGTACTTTTGTAAATAAATAAAAGCTCAGAAATTCAAAATATTTTTCTTAAAGAAGTCCCTCTTTCGAAAATTAAGAGGTTACATCCAAAATCCAAAAATATTTTCTTTTTTCCTTAGAAAAAAAGAAAAGAAATGAAAAACTCAAACAAAAAGTATTTTCTTTTTACTTTTAAAATTCCCAAAGTTCAAATCAATTCCTAATCTGACCGAACTACGTTGGTTTGATTCTCACCGGATGTGAGATACGTAGGCAACCCTAATCGGGTCCAACCATCCTTTTGCAAAAATAGCCAAAAAATACCAAAATTTTAATTTTTGTCAAATAAGTCAGGTGATGCCATTCTTGTTTTAAAATAAGCCGAATGTCCCCAAAAAGGACGCCGGAAGGCTGTTTTTGCAAGAACAGCCACCCTGAGTCATTTTAAATGGTTTGCGGGCACAGCCTTAAAATCGTCCTCCCAGAAGTGCTGAAAGGCCGTATCTGCAAAACCGAGTCTTTGTTTTGCTTAAATAAAATTTTTGAAAAAATAGCCACTTTTCCTTTTAGGGCCACTTTTCCTGTTAGGTCAAAATAAATCATTAAAATACTCCCGAGATGTCTTTCTTTCATAACTAAAAAAAATAAAAAAAATAATACAAATTTTGAAAATTGAGTCCGAAAATATTTTTGCTCAAAAATCCAAAATATTTTTTCGTAAACGTCCCTTTTCCGAAATTAAGAGGCAATTTTCAAAATAAAAAAAAATAAATAAAAAAAATAAAAAATATTTCTTTTTACTTCTAAAAAATTCCCAAAGTTCCAATAAAAAGAAAAAAAATTCTTAGAAGTCTTTCTTTCAAAAAAAAAAACAGCAAAAGAAAAATCAAAATCAAAAATCAAAAATACATATTTCTTTCAAAATTCCAAAAAAAAGATTTAGTTTCTTTACCTTATTTGCAAGAACTACGCTTGTTCTGATTCATGCGGGGCCATGATACGTAGGCAATCTACATAAGATTTGACCGTAATCCTAAGAAAAAGAGAAACACGAGGGAAATAAATGAAAGAAAAACAAGAGAGAAAAGAAAAAAAGGGAAAAGAAAAAAAAAGAAATGCAAAAGAAGAAAATAAGGCGTTGAGAGTAAAACCATGGCCAAAGAAAAGAAAAAGCAGAAAATGAAAACAAAGAGAGATGAGGAAAAGAAAATGAGAGAAAAAACAAAAAGAGAAAGAAAAGCGAAGGGAACAAGAGAAAAGCCGGGATGACGCATGCAACCGAAGCAAACATGTAGATATTCATTTAACTGTATAGGTGCATCACACTCCAATGTGCAGTTACCTATCTGTTATTTGTTCACACTAACCGTTGTTGCTGTTAATTCCAGCTTAGCTTTTAGAAAGGGTGGTTGGTTGTGGTACGTTGGCATCACATCAATACTTTACCAGATCAAGAGGTGGCATAGAAATGTCTACAGAGATGACCCTGCCTGCAATTCCCATATCCGAAGACAGCCCCATCTCGAGGGTCCCGGCCTCTGAGTCCCTTACAGCTGAAGAAAATCGGGTATTGCGCCTGCGACTCATGGAAATGTGGGATGCTTGGAACAATGGAAAGGAACCCCCAAGCACCATCCCTGGATTCCCGGAGCTATTTCCTAGATCCGGGGGCACCTCCAATATCCCCATCAGTCACCCTCATACTCCGTTGGGACAACCTACCATGACCGCTCACTTCGTCGGAACACCTTCTGAGGTCCGCCCCCAGGTGTTCCCAATAAGAGCAGCTCCTAACATCTTCACTGCTCCACCATGCTCTGCTACAACACAACCTTCACTGCCAAGGCCCGCCTTTGATCCCCCGGCCTTCACTTTCCAAAATCCCATCTTTCAAGCAGATCCTCCTCAATATCCCACATACACTTACCCTCGGCCACCGCCATTTGAGCTTACACCAGGGCAAGATAAAACTCCCAAAGCTCCGGAGCAGGATGAGATGGCAAAGAGAATGAGAAGCCTCGAGCAGAGCTTAAAAAATATGCAAGGCTTGAGTGGGCAAAAGAGTGTCTCCTATACAGACCTATGTATGTTCCCGCATGTACATTTGCCGTCAGGGTTCAAAACACCAAAATTTTGAGAAGTATGACGGACACGGTGACCCCATTGCTCACCTGAAGAAGTATTGCAATCAGTTACGGGGAGCCGGTGGCAAAGAGGAATTGTTGATGGCGTATTTTGGAGAAAGTTTAATCGGCATTGCCTCAGAGTGGTATATGGACCAAGACGTGTCACGTTGGCATATTTGGGACTACCTTGCCAAAGACTTTGTCAGGAAATTTCACTACAATATAGACATTGCGCCGGACAGGAACTCCTTGGCTAATCTAAAGAAGAAACCCTCAGAAACTTTTCGAGAATATGCAATTAAGTGGCGCGAACAGGCGTCAAGAGTGAAGCCTCCAATGGATGGTAGAAATGGTCATTGTATTTCTTCAGGCCCAGGAAGCGGACTATTTTTAGAACATGATGTCGGCCATGGGCAAACCTTTTGCAGAGGCGATTAAGATTGGTGAAATGGTGGAGAATGGTTTGAAGACAGGAAGAATCTTGAGTCAGTCGGCCATTAGGGCAACCTCCCAAGCCATCCAAGGCGGGTCTGGAGGAATGGCCAAAGGTAATAAGAAAGAAGAAACGGTTATGGAAGCCTTAGGGGCAAGGAGACACCGGGCTCCTAGACCCATGTTTTCTGAGA
>NW_017670302.1:0-28366 GCF_001879085.1 Nicotiana attenuata
CGGCTCGTAGCCTTTGTTTAGTTTGACGTTTATAGCCTTTGGTTTCTAATGCCACGGTTCTTCCAAAGGTGGAGTATTGTGTGAACCGGGTGGCTCTTCCCAATGATAGATGGCGTGACAACCTTCGTTAAGGGTTTGAGTTCCGTTTTGTATTTTTTTGTTTTGGTAGTTTGTAGTTAAGGGTACCTCAAGCAAAGCTTCACTTGGGCCTAGCACATTTGCCTTTGATCCCATGGTCAAAGACAAATTGTTGTGTTTAGGATGGTGAAAGTCGTGGCCTTGAGACTCTTGTGTTGACCGACAATCATCAAATGGTTTTTCGGGACCATTGTGTGCTCAAATCGTATCTAAGGTCGTTGTGGGCCCCCGACTCTATGTCTTTAGCAATCCCTTAGTGTGTGTGGTGAGTAATTGAATTTCGAGTCCAAGTCCCAAGCCAATGGTCTAGAACTTGCCCCGAATGTTTGTTGAGGCGAAATCCTAAGTGAATTTTGACTTGAGACGTGATTATAGGCTCTCCTTGATCCAAATTATAGATTGAACAACTTCATAGCCTACCAATGATAAGATCCCTAGTTAACCATTTTGAGCCTTAGACCTTTTTCTTTCAAGAACCATGATACAAGCCTATACCCGTTCTAAAATATACCCTCTCTTGGCACCCAAATCTTTCCTTTAGCACATGGCAAAAGTATAAGCTTGGGGGGAGAGACGAGGATTGCAACAAAGTGGTAAAAAGGCACAAAAGTGAAGAAAAGGAAAGGCAATGAAAAAGAAAGAGAAGCAAAAAGACAAAAAGAAAGTTCAATGTGAAAAAGAATAAAAAGGGATTCAAGAAAAGCAAAAAAAAGAAAGAAAGGTGTGGAAAGTTGAAAAAGGAGAAAATGTTTGAAATGAATAAGAAAGAGTGACAATGTGTCTCTCTAACCCCTTAGAAAGAAGTGAAATGACTCAAAGAGTCAAGTGAATTGTGCCAAATGAATCAAAAGAAGTTCTTAAGGGAAGATGGAACCTACTAGAACAAAAACATGACCTACCCTAAACCAAAAGCCTTCACAATGACTCCACAAAAGCCCTATATGATCTTGAATTGAATGAAGCTTACATTAGTGGATACTTACATAAGGGGCAAGCATATGGTACCTAGAGCCGGACTTGTGACCTTTCCATGAGTGAGATGAGTGAATTCCCATTAACCTCGTTTTGTGTGCCACTATTCTAAAGGTGAGGTTTGCTTAGGGAGAGTTGAGGATGTGTGAGTTTAGGTTCCACAATGACCAAAGTAATTGAAAGAGTTATTTGATGTGTTGAGCCAACTCTTGAAGCTCTTGTGTCGCACTTGATCCATGGTTTTTCAAAGGTTAAATGTTGTTAATGATTCATTTTATTGAGGGCAATTGTTAGTCCCAATTGAGGCTAGTTGAGGTTACTTTAGGATAGCTGTGTCTTATTTTGTTTGCTTGAGGACAAGCAAAAGCTTAAGTTTGGGGGAGCTGATAACTAGGGATTTTGACGTGTTTCATGCTCATTCTTAGTTATGCTTTGAGTATAAATTCTTACAAAATAGTCCCAAAAGGCTCATAAGTGTGCTTGATTGCAGGTTTGATCAACAAAGTGACGAGATGTCAAGTATCGTCTCAACAAGGAGTGGAACCTGCACAATTATCAAAGACAAAGAAAACTCAGGACAAACTAGCCTAGTGCGGCCGCAGTCCACTTTGTGCGGTCTGCACTAGGGAGATTCAGAGAACTGGAAAATAAACTGTTAAAGCAGTGCGTCCGCAGTGGAGATTGTGCGGCCCGCACTGAAGACTCCATGGCCGCACTACCATTCTACGCGGTCCGCGGACACCAACTTCAGAGAGTTGTCCAGAGCCTACCATCAAGCCTATGCGGTACGCGGTTATCTTTGTGCGGACCGTGCTAGCTGCCTCCGCGGCCGCGGTCCTTCTGCGCGGTCCGCGGAGCCTGGGTTCAGAGAAGTAAATTTGAAGAGTCAAAAGCCTAGTGCGGCCGCAGTTCATTTTGTGCGGCCCACACTGACCCCGCAGGGGCATTTTTATCCAGTTTTTCCAACTTAGTATAAATAGAACCTTTTTCCATTTTTAGGGTAATCGGTTATTATCAGACATCAGCTGCGCTTGTGAGAAGCTATTTTGTAGCAATTTTGGGCATTTTAGCTTAACTCTAACGATCGATTCTCTGTATTTTCTTTAGTGTTTAATTAATATGTCTTTTTCTTCATCTATTTCTTTGATTTTATCTTCAAGCATGAGTAGCTAGACCCATTAGCTAGGGTTGTGGCTCAACCCTAGTGTGGGTAATTGATGGGTGTTGTAATTTAAGGTTAGATTGATTATGGGTGTTTGTTATTTGGGTCAACTTTATGGTTTAATTTATGAATTAGTGGTTGCAAACACTAGGTTGTGCTTAGTAGACTTGGGCTGTTCTTGAGAAAGAGAGCCTAAGTCTCCAAAATTGATTCAACAAGGAATTGGGATGGACGCAAGAGATTTGATAGTCCCAATTAAAGGGATAAACCTCGAGAGAGTAATTACCCGACTTGAACCCTAGTTGCTTGGGCATATATGCATACCCAATTGATCTCGAGAGAGTCAATTGGGCAAAACCACTCTTTCTACCGAGAGGTGTAGAGTGGGTAGTATTGAGTAATGGTTATAACATATTTCCCCAATCATGTCTATCGTGCCATAGATGCAATTACACGTCAATTAGCCACATAGGTGAAAGTCACTACCCTAGTGCCTTTTTAAACCATTAGATACAACTTGTAGCAACTTACTCTTAGCTTAATCTAGTTGCATTTTCAATTAGTAGTTTAATTATAGTAGAATATAAAGAAAACCCAAAAATTATGAGAAGACCAATTAAGAACACACATGCGATCCTAAGCTAAATAGATACTCAACTCCAATCCTAGCTCTCTGTGGATTCGATCCCGACCCAAAATCGGGTAAAAGCTATTGCAACCCTCTCTCGCTACTTTTTAATGGTGCGGAGTTGGAAGCGATCACTCCATTTCTCCAATAAGCAATAATATCTCTCTCTCTCTCTCTTTCTTTCTTCTAAATTATCAGTGTTCTTCGACCCCGAGGTCGCCCTAACATTTTATTGTTCTTCATTTGTTCTTCGTCATTTAGCTCAAGATTGACGGTATAAAGCCTTGTATGCATCTACTTATCTGTTATCCCCTTCGCGATTACCCTCGATAAGGTTACCTCCGATAGGCCCGAGGTAGGCTCGAGGCCTGGCCCCGAGGTATCTACTGGCTTGTCCTAAGCCCGGGAACGTCCCTTACTGGTTCGATTTTTTTTGGCTAGCTCAATCTTTACCGTTTTTACTCCACATTTAGCACTAATCACCCTTTCAAACTAGCTCGGGAATAGATCACATATTTTTAGAATCCCATTTACAAATTTAATTGTTGTTACCATTTTCACGGTAAACAGTTTGGCGCCCACCGTGGGGCTAAAAATAATAGTGATTATTTTCTTGCTAGTTTCGTCACTTAAACGCATGATATCTCTTACACTTTTTCTTGCCCAAGATCTCCGCTTTCAGGACCGGACATTCTGCTCGATCGGCGAAATGAGAAGCAGAGATCTCGAGAGCAACAGGGGAACGGAACCGAACAACCCGGAGTCCGATGCACCCCCGAGCTTAGTCCGAGCGCAAAAAGGAACCCCCCAATATGATATCCACATGATTATCGGGGGGCTGATGATCCCCAGTGCCCCATATCCAAGCGGACAAAAACATCCGCCACAGATGGATCGACCCGGCAGCTCTTACCCGAAGAAACCCTCATATTCACCGAGGAGGACCTCGAGGCCATGGGAGAACCACAACACAATGACGCACTAGTGATCTCGTTTCTCTTAAACAACACATGGATAAAGCGCGTGCTCGTAGATCCGGGCAGCTCGGCCAACATAATCAGGTCCGGAGTGATAGAACAGCTAGGATTACTCAGCCAGATTAACACCGTTCCTCGAATCCTCCACGGTTTCAACATGATCGGGGAAGAAACGAAAGGAGAAATCACCCTCCCAATCAACACATCCGGCACGACCCAGAGCACCCAATTTCAGGTCATCGACGGCGACATGAGGTACAACGCTTTGCTTGGTAGACCTTGGATACACGATATGAGGGCAGTGCCCTCTACCTTACACCAGGTGGTGAGATTCCCCACAAGAAATGGCATTACAACAATACATGGAGAACAGCGGACGGTAAGAGAAATGTTCGCGATTCACCGTGAGCCGTTAACCCCCGCACACTCGGCCTCACACGAGGAAAAAAGCATGCAAACCATCGGAGATGACGAGGAAGATTTCTTCGCCCCCCGAACCTTCGTCGCCCCCGAAGAATCGTATGCGACCAAATCAACGGTCGAAGAATTGGAGCAGACCATTCTGATCGATAACCTCCCGGACCGCAAGGTATACCTGGGCACGGGGTTGACCCCCGAACTCAGGACAGGGTTTATTCGATTCCTTAGTAACAATATCGACTGTTTTGCCTGGTCCCACCTAGATATGACAGGTATCCCGCCAGAAATAACCTCCCATCGACGGAGCGTCGACCCCAACTTCAAACCCGTGAAGCAGAAAAGGAGGCCGCAGTCCGAGGTAAAACACGCCTTCATCAAAGAAGAGGTAACGAAACTCTTAAAAATCGGATCCATCAGGGAGGTAAAGTATCCCGAATGGCTAGCTAACGTAGTAATAGTGCCAAAGAAAGGGAATAAGCTAAGAATGTGCGTAGATTATAAGGATTTAAACAAAGCATGCCCCAAAGATTCTTTCCCGCTGCCCAACATTGATCGTCTGATCGATGCCACGGCCGGTCACGAGACCCTCACCTTCCTCGATGCTTACTCGGGGTATAATTAGATTCAGATGAACCCCGAGGACATGGAAAAGACTTCATTCATCACAAAGTATGGCACATATTGCTATAATGTGATGCCCTTCGGACTAAAAAATGCAGGAGCAACGTACCAACGCCTAGTTGATAGGATGTTCGAACACCAAATAGGAAAATCGATGGAAGTATACATTGACGATATGTTAGTAAAATCCCTGCGCGCAGAGGATCACCTAATCCATTTGCAGGAAACTTTTGACATCCTCAGAAGCTACAACATGAAGCTCAACCCCGAAAAATGCGCCTTCGGAGTAGGCTCGGGCAAATTTCTGGGCTTCATGGTCTCAAACAAGGGATCGAGATCAACCCCGACAAAATAAAGGCCATCGAAGAAATCACAGTGGTAAATAACGTAAAAGCCGTTCAACGACTGACTGGGCGGATCGCAGCCCTGGGTAGATTCATATCAAGGTCGTCTGACAAAAGCCATCACTTCTTTGCCCTACTTAAAAGGAAGAGCAACTTCGAATGGACTCCGGAATGCCAAGACACCCTGGAAGAGCTGAAACGGTACCTATCAAGCCCACCCTTGCTACACACGCCCAAAGAAGATGAAACGTTGTACCTGTACCTGGCTGTATCCGAAATAGCGGTGAGCGGTGTATTAGTCCGGGAAGATCAAGGTACGCAATTTCCTGTATATTATGTAAGTCGAACCTTGGGGGACGCCAAAACCCGATATCCCCATCTAGAAAAATTGGCACTCGCACTAATAAGCGCTTCGCGCAAGCTAAAGCCTTACTTTCAGTGCCACCGCATCTGCGTCCTATCAACCTATCCCCTCCGGAGCATACTGCACAAGCCTGAGCTGTCGGGTCGACTGGCCAAATGGGCCATCGAGCTCGGAGGGTATGATATCGAATATCAACCTCGAACGGCCATCAAATCCCAGATCCTAGCGGATTTCGTGGCCGATTTTTCGCCATCCCTCGTCCCCGAGGTGGAGAAGGAACTTTTACTGAAGTCAGGCACATCTTCCGGGGTGTGGACCCTGTTCACGGACGGTGCCACAAACGTCAGAGGATCAGGACTCGGTATAGTCCTGAAGCCGCCCATCGACGGCGTAATCCGACAATCCATAAAAACTGCGAAGCTAACTAACAACGAAGCCGAGTATGAGGCTATGATTGCAGGTCTAGAGTTGGCCAAAGGCCTGGGGGCCGAGTCCATCGAGGCAAAATGCGATTCGCTCCTCGTAGTAAGTCAAGTAAACGGAAGCTATGAAGCTCGGGAAGACAGAATGCAGAGGTATCTGGATAAAATCCAAGTCACCTTGCGCCGCTTCAAGGAATGGACCTTAGTCTGTGTGCCCCGAGAACAGAACAGCGAGGCTGCTGAGGAGGAAGACCTGCTCCCCGGGGCCGTGGTCCAGCTAATTAAGTCCGCAGTCGAGGAGGGTCATGCGGAAATCAACTCCACCAGCCTGACATGCAATTGAAGGAATAAATACATCACCTATCTGAAGGACGGGAAGCTGCCCGCCGACTCGAAAGAGTCAAGAGCCTTACGAACCAGAGCAGCCCGGTTCTCGCTCGACGAAAGCGGGGCCCTGTACAGAAGAACCTTCGACGGCCCCCTAGCAGTATGTCTTAGACCGGGAGACACGGACTACGTGCTCCGAGAGATCTACGAGGGCACCTGCGGAAACCACTCCGTGGCAGACTCCTTAGTCAGAAAGGTAATCCGAGCAGGTTACTATTGGGATAGCATGGAAAGGGACGCCAAGGAGTCCGTCCGGAGATGCGACAAGTGTCAAAGATTCGCCCCCATGATCCACCAACCCGGGGAACAATTACATTTCGTCCTATCACCATGGCCATTCATGAAATGGGGAATGGATATCGTTGGCCCTTTGCCAACGGCACCAGGTAAAGCTAGATTCATTCTGTTTATGACTGACTACTTTTCAAAATGGGTTGAAGCGCAGGCCTTCGAAAAAATAAAAGAGAAGGAAGTCATCAACTTCATATGGGAACACATCATATGCCGATTCGGGATCCCATCTGAAATAACGTGCGACAACGGGAGACAACTCATTGGGAGCAAGGTAACTCAGTTCCTGGAGGACAACAAAATCAAAAGGATCCTTTCAACACCATATCACCCGTGCGCAAACGGCCAGATCGAATCCACAAATAAAACTATCATCCTAAACTTGAAGAAGAAATTAGAGAGCTCCAAGGGAAAGTGGCGAGAGACTCTACCCGAGATATTATGGGCGTATCGGACGACTTCAAAATCAAGTACAGGCGAAACTCCTTTTTCTCTAGTATACGGCGCTGAAGCATTAATACCCGTAGAGGTCGGTGAGCCAAGCGCTAGAGTCCGGCACGCCGGCGAGGAGACAAACCACGAGGCCATGACAACAGCCCTCAAACTACTCGACGAAAGGCGGGAGGCCTCGCTGATTCGGATGGCTTCCCAGAAGCAGAAAATCAAAAGATATTACAACCGGAGGACGAACCTCAGATATTTCAGCATCGGAGACTTGGTCCTGAGGAAGGTTACTCTCAACACCCGGAATCCCAACGAAGGAAAACTAGGCTAGAATTGGGAAGGACCACATTGCGTCCTCGGAATCATTGGCAAAGGCTCATATAAGCTTGGCACCATGGAAGGCGAGCGGCTTCCGAGCAACTGGAATGTGTCGATGCTCAAACGATATTACTGTTAGGGCCCGCAACCGTCAAATACCAGCGGGAGCCCATGATCGAGCATCGCCCTCTCTTCCACGAAAACAGACTCTCACCCCGGAATGAATTCCCGCTGAAAGGACCTTTCTTACAAAGGCAACATACCAGGCCAAACAATTTTAAGGAGCCGAGCCCATGAGGGTCGAGCTTAGGGCAACAAAACTATATGTGCTTGCGGCCTATATCTACGCCAAGCAATAAAGAATATACTTTGGCATTTTCATCACAGCCTACATCCGCTCCAAAACAATAAAAGGTAGTTTCTTGGCGTTTCATGTTTCAAGAAAGATTGTCTCAAAGCATAATACTTCTCCATTAAACAAGTCCGACACGCTCGGAGACTCAAAATAAGAAATTCTGATAGCTCGTACGACCCCAGGGTCGGAACTCCGGGCTCACCAAGCCCCCGAAAAATAGCTCCAAACTCACGAGAAGCTGTCTTCAAGCAAACTCGATGACTCAGAGGCTGTCGCCAATCACCACGCACTAGAAAATCCAAAATTGTAAGACCCTAACGGGCAGCTCGGCAAAACCAGATCTATTCTCCATAAACTGTAAGACCTCAACAGGCATGGCAAACTGTAAGACCTCAACAGGCATGGCAAACTGTAAGACCTTAACAGCCATGAAAAATCTTGCAGTTTAGGTTATACGTCGCATTTGTAAGAATCCCTAAAGGGCATACCCTCGGTGTGGACGCCTAAAATTGCTTTTCGGGATCAAAAATGGCCTCAGCCAAATGCACACAACTACGATCGAAACGGCTGCTACAGCCCAAAAAACGCTACTCGGGGACGCCCGACTATTGCTAAAAAATCCTCCGAATCTACTTCGGAAAGAACCGGTTAAAACACAGGCTTCCCTCAATAGGCAACAAACGAGTCCCGACCACGTCGGCTCCAAAATCAAAAAAGCGTCGATCTACTCGACCTATGGGCTATGAACCTTCCGAGGTGCTCAAAACATCGCCGATTACGACATGAAATCGAGGTTCTTTTAGAACCGACGACGGGTCAGGCAAAATAATCAATAAGACCTTAACGAGAGGAAACAAAGCCTACAAGAGCCTCCGGGCCTCACATCGAAACAGCGTAAGTGCCATTGTCGCCAGCTAACCAAAGCCTCCGGGCTTCACACCGAAAGGTCTATACGACCATCAAATTGAAAATTGACAACTTGAGGATTAAAGTGAGCTCGAATCGTAACCCGATTCGGAGACCGGATCCAAAATAGTTAAACTAAGCAAAGCCTCTGGGCCTCACATCAAAAGGTCTCTACGACCAAACAGCGTAAGTGCCATTGTCGCCGGCTAAGCAAAGCCTCCGGGCCTCACATCAAAAGGTCTCTACGACCAAACAACGTAAGTGCCATTATCGCCGGTTAAGCAAGCCTCCGAGCCTCATACTAAAGGATCTCAATGACCAAATAGCAGAAAGGCTACCACCACTGGTCGAAAACTCAAATAAGATTCAAGGGTCAATTACATCCCGAGTCGCAACGCGACTCGAAGACTAGACCCAGAAAATAGCCAAACGCCCAAGGGCGAGAAACGAAAAACACTATCGCCGGCCGGAGCCCCCGAAAGGATCAAAGGCCAATTGCAGCATGAATCGCGACGCGAATCGGAGACTGGACCCGAGGATTGTAGCACGCCCGGAGACACAAAGGAAAGACCGTTATCTCCAATTCCAACAAGCAGAACCCCAGGATATATCAAGCCCGAGCCGGGCTCCCGACTAGGAGACTAGCTTCAAGGATATTGCAAAATTCCTAAAAGCACGGCACAAATACCACCGTCGCTGATCCGGGGAACCTGGAAGCTCAAAGTCGGTTGTAGCTCAAGTCGCTGCACGACCACGGAACCGGATCCCAAAATAAATGAGAAAAAAGCCAGAGCGCGAAGGCGCGAGACCCCCGCGGCAACTCTCGGCACGGATCAAATCAACCAGCCCGGAATGGGCTGCGAAGCTACACTACAAATTCAAAGCTCTAGATTCAAAGCTCTAAATTTGAAACTCTAGATTCAAAGCTCTAAAAGGAAATAAATTCACAAGATTGTTCTCTTTGTACATACGCCGAGATGAAAACTCCATATACAGGCATGAAAACAATGAAAAGAACAACATAAACTAAGCCTGCAGATCCCCGGGCGGCCCCTTATCAACGGCGTCCCCTCTCTCCGGAGATCTGCCCCCACTTCTAACGCCTCTTGAGCCACCTTCAAATATGCCCCCAGTGGTTAATCTTCGAGGGTCAGACCAAACATGACTCGCAGCTCGAGGTAAAGCCGGGTCTACCATTTTGAAGGCCTTTTCCACTCAGAAATCTTCAGAGGCAGCTTCTCCCCCATGTTAAGATACAAGCGCTTCGACCTCAGCTCTAATCTGAAGTAGTGCGGCCACCAGCCCAAAATGTAGATCCTTGTGCTTGACGCTATCCTCCTTCGCATCTAGAAGCTGGCGCTCAACCAAGGAAACCCTCCTTGCAAGGCTGAACCGCTCAGAGGTCACCTCATCCACACGACGGTTGAGCTCGAGGATCTCAGCCTCCCTGGCCTGGAGCTCCCTTGTCAGCAAAAGTGTCTCCCTCTCAAACTGCACAAGTTGAAGCCCAAAGGGTCAAAAGCAATAAACTCCCGCAGAAGCCCAAGAAAATAGCAGGGACGAAGAATGAACAACCTGTTCAGTTAAACTGACTTTCTCATGCTCGCGGCGGTTCACCTCGTCCTGATACTGAGCGAGAGTTTGGCTGTAAAGCAGTTCGCCCTGAAAGAGCCAAAAAAAGTTAAGGAATCAAGGGTCGGAACGGACCGGAACAACGAAACAATAAAGGGGTGTACCCGCGCGCAAAGCCTGCCCATCTCGCCAACAATTGAGGGAGCATTGACCCTGGAGCTATCCTCGAGGATGATCACCGGACCACCCAGCATGTCTCCACCTTCGACCAACACGCCCGCCTTAGGAGCATCCTTAAAAGGTTCACCCCGCGCCCCAGAAGGTTGAGGTAATCCCCCCTCCGGGGAATCGACGATAACTAATGAATCAACAGGGTCAGTTTGAAAGCCCGGCCCCCGTTCATCATGGGTCTCGGTTCGCGAAAGATTCCGACCACCCACCTGGTCAAAACCGGTACTCGATACTCCGTCCGTTGTCTCATCACTATGATAACGGACCATAACGGCATCAGATTCCTGCCCGAAGGCCTCCATCTCCTCGACCCGAGGAACAGCCGGTCCCGGATGACCTTCGGAGGGTGCCGAAAGACTGTTTTCTCCCTCGCCTTTAACACAGGGATTTCCCGCTGCGACTAAGGCCAGAATTGATAAGTCGACCTTGGGTTCCTCAACTTTGGCCCTTTTCGGCTCCGGCAGGCCGATCGGAGCATCCCTCTGCCTTTTCTCCTCCTTGCCAAGCATTCGAATATCTCCTCCGGCATGTGGCGCTTCCTTTATCAATAAAACCCCTCCCAGACCTGCATAAGCATAAGGGTTAGAAGTGCAGAATGGGAAAAGCCGTCAGCAGCAAATTGCAACGGGATGTACAGGTACGACGGTAACTCGAAACTCACCATGATCTTTTGCCTCCCACTGGGCTCGGGACAGATCCCACCATGCGCGATCGTTGTACGGGCAAGCCAAGAATAGACGGCCGACCCAATCCCGCAAATCTGACACCGCCCCGAGGTAGACCGCCTCGGCTAAAAGAACAACAGAAGGAACGACAGAGTTAGAAATACAGGAAGAAACCATCAAAGAAAATCAGAAGCTCCAACATCCACTTACGTGCGGTATTCCACTTCTCGAGAAACGACATTCCGTCTGACGGGATCAGATCGGATGTCCGCACTCGGACAAATCGACTCGGCCACCCGCCATCCTTGAACTCCTCAGTACAGGCGAAAAGAGATCTCGAGGCTCGACGATGAAGCCTAATTAAACCTCCACAAATGAGGCGAGGGTTGTACATCCGGATCAGGTGATTCAAAGTGAAAGGCATCCCCTCTATCATGCCTGAATAATGCATGATCATATAAACCACGCGCCAGAACGAAGGATGGAACTGACCCAGGGTTACCTGATAACTCCGGCAGAAATCGAGGATCACAGGATCTATCGGGGGCGAAGCCGGTCCCACCGGTCCTAAATTAAATGGGTAGGTATACACGCTCAGAAAACCAGTCCTATAAGTTGTGATATCTTCGTCCCGAGCAGGTATCTCCACAAGTACGGCATCCCCCCAGCCACAATCAACTTTCACTCTCCCTATATCCATTATGGAGCTGATGAAGTAAGTTACCGGTACGCGATATCCTGATTTAGAAGAAGGTCTTTCGACCCTGAAGTCCGAGGTCATCGCAAACGATCCCAGTACACACTCCTCGACTCGGGGAGGGGCCGTCACTTCACTTTGGGAGAAGAACAAAGATGATGAGCCTGCCATATCACGAGAAGCTGCTGTAAAAATGTTCGCCATCCTTGGGAAAAGTCCAGAAAAGGGAGAAAGCAAGGGGAGTCGTGCTCCTAGGAATAGAACAAGGAGAAGCAGAAAGACGGGCTTCACAAAGAAAAAGTTCCAAATGGGATCCGACTGGGAGAAAGCGAGCTTTTACAAAGGCCTCGCGGGTACATTAAAGAAAGCCAACCGCCGCGGTCAGCATTGAAGTCCACAGCAGCGATGCCCAAGGCGCATCCTTGCAGCCCGCAACCATCCTCAGGGACGCCTGGGGAAGCAATGATTCGGAATCGTTTCTCATCACTCCCCGTCGCCTTCCGCTCTAAGAAACGCGGAGACTATCTATACGCGATAAAATTAGATGACTTGATTTTGTGCTATCGAGATATTTTAGAAGCCTTCCTCGGAACCCCGAGGGTGGAAGGCCTCGGTCTCAGGGATCGTTGGAGCACGAATCGAATGGGGCAGGGTCTAAGGACGGAATAGAAGAAGAAGTCTCCCAGGTGCATGGCTACACCTGACAGGGCCGGTCTATGTATAATCTACTAAGATGACGTGCGATAGGCCGTCCCATCCTTCTACTCTCGTAAATAGTATATGCATATTCTATTAAGTCCCTTCGCCTATATAAGGGAGACTCACCCCATCTTGTAAAACAATAATGTTGCTCCACTTCTCCAATAAGCAATAATATCTCTCTCTCTCTCTCTCTCTCTCTCTCTCTCTTTCTCTCTCTCTCTCTTTCTTTCTTCTAAATTATCAGTGTTCTTCAACCCCGAGGTCGCCCTAACATTTTATTGTTCTTCGTCATTTAGCTCAAGATTGACGGTATAAAGCCTTGTATGCATATACTTATCTGTTATCCCCTTCCCGATTACCCTCGATAAGGTTATCTTTGATAGGTCCGAGGTAGGCTCGAGGCCTGGCCCTGAGGTATCTACTGGCTTGTCCTAAGCCCGGGAACGTCCCTTACTGGTTCGATTATCAATTTTGGCTGGCTCGATCTTTACTATTTTTACTCCACATTCAGCACTAATCACCCTTTCAAACTAGCTCGGGAATAGATCACATATTTTTAGAATCCCATTTTATAAATTTAATTGTTGTTACCATTTTCACAGTAAACATCATTACTGTGTTAACTGACTTTAGGAATACACAGTGATAACTAATATAACCACTTCTGGTATTAGTTAGTGGAGGAGCAATGTGAAACTACTAAACTACCCCTCACTTAGTACACTAAACCACCCTTCACTCAATACTCCCCCTCAAGCTGGTGGGTGAAAGACATCGAACACACCAAGCTTGCATAAGAGAAGTTGGTGCTGAACAGCAGGTAAGCCTTTGGTTAACAAGTCTGCAAGCTGTTGGGAGGAGGGAACATGGTGAGCAAGAATAAGCCTACACTTGATTTTTTCTCGCACAAAATGACAATCAAGCTCAATGTGCTTTGTTCTCTCATGGAAAATGGGATTGCTAGCATTATGGATAGCTACCTTGTTGTCGCAGAACAAGGACAAAGGCTGGGAGACAGGGAGTCCTAACTCCTTTAACAGACCAACTACCTAAGTAACCTCAGTTACTACTGCTGCCATGCTACTGTATTTAGCCTCTGCAGAGCTTCTGCTGATAGCGTGTTGCTTCTTAGAATTCCATAAAATGAGAGCTTCCCCTACTTTAACAACATACCATGTGACTGACCTTCTTGTGTTAGGAAAGGAGGCCCAGTCTGAGTCACAATATGCAGATAAATTGGTGATAAGACCAGCAGGTAGTAACACCTTAAACTAGGAGAGCCTTTGAGGTATTTGACCACTCTAATGGCTGCCTCCAAGTGTGATTGTTTAGGCCTCTGCATGAACTGGCTTAAACTTTAAACTGCAAAGATAATGTCTGGCCTAGTGATAGTAAGATACATGAGCTTCCCAATCAATCGCTGGTAGGTTGTAATTTCTTCATACTCTAAATCTTCAGTCTTTCCAACATGAATATTATAATCAACAGTGGTCAATTTTTGATTAAGTTCCAAAGGTGTCTTAGCAGGTTTACATCTACTCAAACAAACTTGAGAAATAAGCTCGAGCATACTTTCTCTGGTTAAGCAATGTCCCTTTTTTGATCTCAGCACTTCAATTCCATGAAAGTACCTCAACTCACCTTGGTCTTTAACTTTAAATCAATTGTACAGAGCCATTTTGGCATCTTCTATCAGTGTTGAATGACTCCCTGTAATCAGCAAATCATCCACATTGATTAGGATGACCACTAAACCATCTCCTTGTCTCTTGGTAAATAAAGAATGATCAAAAACACTTTAATTATATCCAGTCTCTATCAAAGCTTTAGTAAGCTTGATATTTCATTGTCTGGAGGCTTGCTTGAGCCCATACAAAGACTTCACAATCCTACACACTTTGTTCTCCCACTATTTGGTAAAGCCTTAGGCAAATTCATGTAAGCTTCTTTGTATGAATCACCCTAGAGAAAGACATTATTGACGTCTATTTAATACAAATGTCAACCTTTAGAAGTGGCTATGCTGATAACAAGTTTCATTGTGACCATCTTAACCACATGTGAGAAAGTATCATGATAATCTAGCCCTTTTTTTTTATTGTATCCTTTGGCAACTAAACGATCCTTGAATCTCTCTACTTTTCTATTGGCTTTATATTTGATTTTTACACCCATTTAGATCCAATGGCTTGCTTTCCTATAGGTAAATCAACCAGTTCCCAAGTGTCATTGTCTTCAAGTGCCTGTATCTCCTGATGCATAGCTTCTATCCATCTGTTATCTTGAACTGCTTCCTTGAAAGAACTAGGTTCAATGCAAGCTGAAAAGGCCCTCAAGTAGGACCGGCACCTTTTTGTTATGCTCCTATAGTATAACCCCTTGGACAAAGGATACAAACAATGACCAGCAATACTCTTGGTTGTTACATAATCCTTTAACCAAATGGGTGGTTTGGACATTCTTCCTCTATTTTGGTATCATGGGCTATGTCGTGAACTTGTACTTGTTGAGTGGAAGATATTGGTGGTTGTGGTGACATTCGTGGTAACATTGCTGTGTCATTCAGATTATTTATGGAAAGTCCACTGCTGGTGTCAATGTTTCTATTGGAACTACATAGTTGATGTAGTAGTTTGATCCTCATGAGCTTCTGGCAAAGTCTCGGGAGTATTATCATCATCTTCTAGCTGAGATGTTGATTCATCTTGAATATTAAGCTGAGGGGCTGTGGTGGAATTGGTTCCACTAACTCTGACTGTTTGAAAAATAATTCAATAGAATCCAATTCAGCATTTTTGAATGGGAACACATCCTCCCTAAAGTTAACATCCCTGCTAACCATAAAGATCTTCCTTTCTAGATCATAAATTTTGTAGCCTTTCCGAGTTGTTGAGTACCCCATCAGTACACTCTTATTTGCTCTTGTACTAAACTTATCTCCTTTTGGGAGCTTACTAGCATAACACAAACAACCAAATACCCTAAGGTGATATATGTTAGGTGGTTTATTATATAGGAGTTCATGAGGTGACTTTCCTTTCAATACAGAAGTGGTGCATTTGTGGAGTATATAGATGTCTTTACACATTCTCCCCAAAACCTGTTACGAATTGAGCTTTGAAACTTCAATGCTCTAGCTACTTCCAGAATATGTCTATGTTTCCTCTCTATTACCCCATTCTATTGAGGTGTGTAGGGATAGCTACTCTGGTGGACAATTCCTAATGAAGAAAACGGTTCATTACAGCTAGAATTGAAGAACTCAGTGCCATTATCAGACCTCAATATTTTAACAGTCTCACCGAATTAATTTTTAACCATTGAAAAGAAGTTCTTCAATACAACTATTACTTTATTCCTTGATTGCAACAGGCATACTCAAGTGAATCTATTGTAATCATCTACCACTGTAACAAAATAGTGTTTCCTGTCATAAGTAGGTATTCTATGAGGTCCCCATACATCTACATGGATAAGCTGAAAACTGCTAACAACTTTGTGACTACTAGATAGAAACTTCAGCCTGCTTTTCTTAGCCAAGGGCCATACTTCACAGCTATGTTGTACTCTACTGTCCACTGAGTTTCTCAACTGGTGGATATGTTTCATTGCCTTTATTGAAGGGTGTCCTAGTCTCATGTGCGAAAGAGCTGAATTATTTGAACTAGTTGTAATAATTGCTGCGGCGGGTGTTGATCTCTTTTGTAGAAGGTAAATTCCACATAATTCCTTACCAATCCCCATCACCTTCCCATTATAAAGACCCTGAAGCACATAGAAGTCAGGGAAGAACATTGCACAGCAGCTCAGTTCCTTGGTCAGTTTTGAAACATACGAAAAGTTGAACTTAAAGTCAGGAACATGTAAAACACCTTTCAAAACTTGATTGTCCAGTATAGAGACACTTCATGTATGGACTATTTTGCATTTATTCCTTGTTGGTACTTGCACTCCACTATATTCTATAAGCTACAATCCTTAATGTCATGCATGATCTCCTTTTGAAAGTCATGTGATCTAAAGCACCTGAGTCTAATATCCACTCACAATGAAAGGCATTTGATAACAATGCAGTTATACCTTCCATAAGCGAGTGACAGTCACCCGTGCCTTATTTGTTCAGAAGACTTAACATTTGTTTGTATTGATCTTCTGTGAAGAAATTCCCCTGTGTGAGCTGACTGTCTGATGAATTTCGTGCCTCAGTAGCAACAACATTAGCATAGGATTTAACACCTTGTACATGCACTTTCTTCTTACTTTTGAAATCCTGGGGTACCCTATATATGAACTTATAACAGTGTTTCTTTAGACAACCTTTGTAGCCGCAAAACTCACAAATCAACCCTAGTTACTTTGCCTTAAATCCCTGAGTGAATGCTTATTTTTTTTCCAGCTAGCATGGCTAAAGGTTCACTGTTAGGTTCCCCTGTTCCAAGAGTACGTTGTCTTTCTTCTTGTATAACCCAGGCATATGCTTGATTAACTATCAACACTAGTGTCTTCAGTAGCACTTGGCTCCTCACATGGCCATAGCTTTCATTCGAGCCAACAAGAAGCTGTAAACGTCTCAGATTTCTGAACTGTTTGATAAAAGGTCTCGTTTCCTCACAATCACACCCTGGCCCTGCCACTAACAAGTCCAATTCATCCGAAAGATCCTTCATCTTGGAGTAGTAAGTAGTGACTGAATCTGTACATTGAGTCAACAATCCTATCATCTTCCACAGTCAATATGTTTGAGTCGAATTTGATTTGTCAAATCGTACCTTAAACTCACTCCAAACTTTTGCTGCATTTGAGCCGTAATTGATACCAGGTTGCAGCTCCACCGCCAGTATCCTTCCTATCTATGACAGCACCATAGCATTCCATCTTTCCCACTAATTTGCTAATTCGCCTTTGATTGAATTTTTTACACAGGTTCCCTCCATGAACCCTAATTTGTTTTTCACCAACAGTGCCATTCGCATAGCTCGACTCCACATACCATAATATTCGGGACCTATGAGATTTATGGCGATCAAAGCCACCCCAGGTGTGTCTGATTCCCTCAAGTACAGAGGATGATTGTGGTCAATTCGAGGAACTTCTGCTTCTCTCATGGCCGCCCAACCTCAATAATGGCTTCCTACCAAAATGATAAAATTTTGATCCTAAATCTCGATCGATTGCTCTGATACCATGATAGAATGTGAATCTATCCACACGAACTCTGATTATTATGCATGCAATCGATGGACTATGCAATTGGAGAAGATCGTGGAGAGAAGGAAGAGGAATTCTCATTACTATGTTAACTGACTTTAGGAATACACAGTAATAACTAATATAACCACTTCCGGTATTAGTTAGTGGAGGAGCAACTTGAAATTACTAAAAAACCCTCACTTAGTACACTAACCTACACTAAACTACCCTTCACTCAATAATAACACCCACCAATCTCCTTCCTGAATCCCAGAAAATAGGTTTAACACATCACAAAAACAGCAAAGAAAGGAAGGAGGAAGAGTAAAAGAAGAAGATGTCCGGCCCATCGTCTTGTCATTATGCAATGTTGCATCTATTTTTGGGTGCAATTTTAATCATCTATTCCCTAGTATTGTGCGAAATAAATCTTGCAACATATTTTCAAGTCATCACCTTGTTTTAATCTTTGTAAAAGTCTGAATCACTAGAAATGGTGTTGTTTTTTTCTGAGAAGTGAATATTGTATACGGGTAAAATCGGGCTTGCCCGTTTTTCCATTATTTCGAGATCGAAGAACTACATCGTGGGTCAGCCTTGTAATGGATCAGGACTGAGCATGAAGACAAGGTACCAAGTTCGGAGATCGAGGTACCCATCGAGATCGAGATCCCCGATGGTCGAGACCAGATATGATCAACTTTGAGCGAAACGCAATAACGGAAAGGCGAAATATCCGTAACCGATTGGAGATCACGACGGAAATCTTGCAACGGATCAAGTCAAGGGCGGTTATTTGTATCAATCATGGGACTTACTTCCATAACTAAAATTGTACAACAATTAGGATTTCTCTAGTATACAAAAAAGGGTCCCCCATCATTTGTAAACACCTTACATTCATACAGATCTAAGCAATATAATATTCCTCCATTATTCATCAATCTATTGTTCTTTACATGTTCTTACTTTACCACTCTCGAGGGTTCATCAGTTCGAGGACACTATCCAGATATCGGTTTGTTTTATATTCTTGTCAATTTCATCACTTATCTCTCAATTAATCAATTGGTATTAAGTGAAATCATGTATCCTTAAAACCATATTACAAATTTAATTGTTACTCGATTTTTAGGGTAAACAGTTTGGCGCTCACCGTGGGGCTAAGGATAATAATGGTTGCTTAATGTTTTAACCTTTATAACACACACCACTTTTACGCTTGTTCTTGTGAGTATTTTTTATTTCAGGAATCAACACATCAAACTCTCAAGCAGTACCCACTCACACTGACACATGCCTTGGTCTTCATGGAGAAAATGAGCACGTGGTCACCCCGGGAAACAGAGTGCCTCCAGTCAATCACGACACACCATAGGTCGTGGATCTGGTTGATGTCAATTTTCATGTTGCCATTCGTGGAGATTTAGGTGCCGACCCTGAAAACAACATCCACAGAGACGCCCGGGCAGTCGATCGGAACACACAAAATGGTGAAGAAGGCGGAATTAGCCTTCAAATGATATTTGACATCCGACAAACTTAGCAAGCCATGATAGCTCAACTCCAAAATCAGAATCGAGCCCCAAACAGAATTGAACTCGATAGATCACAGGAAGTTGCTCATAGGGTCGAACCCGTGCAGGAAAAAATAAATGATAATGGATCGGAAACTGACCCCGCCATCATGAAAATGCTCGAGGAGCTCACTAAATTGATAAAATCAGGTGAAAAAAAATCGAGGCTAATGACAAAAAGGTAGAAACGTACAACTCACGAGTTGACCAAATACCGGGGGCACCCCCAATTCTAAAGGGTTTAGATTCGAAGAAGTTCATGCAGAAGCCTTTTCCTCAAAGTGCGGCTCTGAAGCCCATTCCTAAGAAGTTTCGTATGCCGGATATACCTAAGTACAATGGGACCACCTATCCTAATTAACACATCACTTCGTACACATGTGGAATAAAATGACTTAGAAGATGATGAGATTGAATCCGTTTTGTTGCAAAAAATAGGGAAACTTTATCAAAGGGGGCAATGATATGGTACCACAATTTGCAGCCCAATTCCATCGATTCTTTTGCCATGCTCGCTGATTCGTTCGTAAAGGCGCATGCCGGAGCAATAACTTTTGAGACCAGGAAGTCAGACCTCTTCAAAGTGAGATAGAAGGACAATGAAATGCAAAGGGAGTTCGTATCTTGATTTCAGATGGAATGCATGGACCTACCCCCGGTTACGGATGCTTGGGTTGTCCAAGCCTTTACTTAGGCTTTGAACGAGCGAAGTTCGATAGCATCACGTCAACTCAAGAAATTTTGATTGAATATCCCGCAGTGACCTGGGCTGATTTTAATAATCAATACCGATCAAAGATCAGGGTCAAGGATGATCAGTTGGGAGCTCCATCCGGTTCCGTTTACCCAAATAGGTCCGAAGGCAAGATTCAAAGGGACATCGACAGAGAACCCCAATCGAACAAAAATCGATACCAACCATATAGTGCAGATCAAAGGAACAATGGACCGGGACGTAATCCTGTTCGAAATGATTGAAGGAATGATCGAGATCAAAATTCTCGAGAGCTCATGAGCTAGAACGGCTTCGATAAACACGTCGAGCCTAAAGAAGCACCACGGTTATCGGAGTACAACTTCAGCATCGATGCTTCAGGTATTGTGTCAGCCATTGGACGAATTAAGGATACTAGATGGCCCCGAACCCTACAAACCGATATAGCTTAAAGGAATATGAATCAAATGTGCAAGTATCATAGGACTCATGGTTGTCACACCTCCTTTTTTACACACCCGAAGGTAGTACAAGGAAGTTTTTCCACTTTAAGTGACATTATTCGAAATGGGATTATTTATTTATCACAGTCGCCACTTGGGATAGTTTATTTGATGTCCCAAGTCACCAGTTTATTTTAAATCCCAAATCGAGGAAAATTTCGACTTTCCTTTTGAAGTCTGCGAACCAGAAATTCTGAATAAGGAATTCTGTTAACCAGGGGGAAGGTGTTAGGCATCCCCGGATTCCGTGGTTCTAGCACGGTCGCTTAAACTATTATAATTGGCCTATTATCTGATTTTAATACATGTTTTAGCCTAGGATATATTTTAACTTATTAAACCGCTTTTAATTATTTTAAAGGAAGATTTCAACGTCATCTAAAACACGTCTTTGGACCATGCCACATGAAATGCACCCACAGTCCGCGATACATTTTATTTGACGTTGTTGAGATTTAGATTTGGGTCACATGAAATGCACACCCGAGTTTAGGAAGGTAATTTTTAAAATAGCGCGCCTAAAGCAACTTCGCACTTCAAATTTGCGAGGGCCATGGAAAATTCGACTAGATGGCACGCCTCAATTTCAAAGGTTTTAACAATTAATTAAGCGAGGGCCATGCATTTGAAGTTTTATTTGGCACGGCACACCTCGATTCCAATCTGAAAAGAAAATTCACACTAAGCTTTTGAGGGCCATAAACTATATCCTGTTAAATATGGCATGCCTCAAACCTGCTTTAAGAATCTAATTAACTAATCACTAAAGGAATTGAGATTTTGTTTAAAACTAGATAAATGGGCCTTGGGTCAACACAAACGATTAATAGGAAGATGGGGGTTCAACAAAGACGGAGCATGCCCAAATCCCATTGCAAGTGCCTTCTGGTTTGGGCCCAAATTGAGCCCAAGTCTTAATGAAAAATGAACGTCCAAAGACATAGGCCATGCGATTAAAGCTGAAATTGAAACTTTTCATCAACTGGGCCAGCAATAGGCCCAACTTTTAAAACCAAACAATTGTACAAAATTATTAATTTCAAATCAAACCAAGACTATGTGAAACACGAAAGGGAACTAACATTCTGCTTCTGAACTTTTAACTTTTAAGCATGAGTCAACTAAATACATATTCTGAAATTAAAAAAATACTAATCCCAACTTAAACATGCTCATGACCAAACCAATAATCTTAAACCATTTTCCCTATTCATAATAACCGTATACTAATCACAACAGGATTATCCTTCACAAATAACAAACTCAAAGCTCGAAACTCTTGCAAAACCCTCATTTCACATGATATTGCACACTGAACTGATTTGTGCAAAAATCTCACACAAGACTCACGAGTAAATTAAACTACTCTTAACATGTGTTCATGATCATATATCACAAAACAAACTTTATTTCCCAACAAAACTATCATAGCAATATTAGAACACCTCACAGTACCCTTCAAGTAGTAAATTACACTAGTTATCTTGCAAGTTCAACATGAAATCTACACCAAGGATAAATGTTGAATTTCAACAGAGTAAACGAGTCATGCAACTAGAATAAACCTTCTGCTGTAGTATCTGTTCAGTCCTAAATTAACATAAGAACACAAACTCCACTATCCCAAACCAAAAATTAATTGAAAGATACAGTGAAACAGGCTGTTAAAACATCATATAATGAGGAAATATAAACTGAATTCATAGCTAAAGTTGAGGACATGCTTCAAAATCTACTTTTATTTCATGCTTCAAATCTAACTTCAACATTCAGTAGAGCTTGGGAATAGGTACCTGAATACAGCCAAACAAAAACAGAACAAAGTCTGAGATTAGGAGGAAACAGCAACAGAAAGCTCAACCAAAAGGGAAGCAGCAGTAGAGTCAGCTAAAACCCAGCAATGAAACAGTAGAAGCAATAGCCAAAAATCCAACCCAAACTTTAAAAGATCCAAAAACTCAATCCATTTCAACCCAAGTGCAAGAATTTGTCATTTTTAGTAGTTTTCACTAAGCAATGAAGATCAGAAAACGAAACTAAGCAAAACTCGAGCAGTTTTCAGCAAGAAAATGCAGGGAATTCAAAGATGTTTCAGAGTCCTTGGCCGTTTCAATTTTTCAGGAGTTTTTTTATCTCTAATTCTCTGCCTTGAACCTCAAGTAAGGATGTCTTTATAGGCAAGGTTTTAGGGCTGCAGAAATAAGCTCATTTTTGCACTTAAGACTGTTTTTTGCTCAAGTACCCTTAATTTTAAAATCAGATTTTCAGTCTAGTCCCACTCCCCAGCTTCTAGGAAGCTTCCTATTCAGTTAAATAAGATTATTTCACCTAGACTTCCTAAATTACCCCTCAAGATCCTGTTAATTACCCCCGGGAACTCAAATGGGTCATGGGTCAAGTTGACCCAATGGTTTAACTAAGAGAACGAGCTGCCCTTCTTTTGCAAATGGGTCAGAAACCCAAAGACCAAATGACTCAATTACCAATTATATCTATAAGCATAAAATAACACAAATATTGAAATGGTTTCGACAATTAGAAATCTAGACTAAATGACTATAACTAACTAAATTAATAAATCTAAACTAAGCTAATTAACAGACTAAATACACTTAACTAAAGAAAAAATATTTAAATATGCATAAACAAACAACTCTGAAGAAACTAGAAAAATGAAGAGGAATCAAGAGGAAGAGAAAGAAGCAGAAGATAGAAAGAAATAATGAAAGCAAAATGAGGAAAAGATAACAAAGAAAAGGAAGCATACCCAAAAATATCTCGGACAGCAAAGAGATGGAACGAGCCTTCAAATATTTAAATCTTCGGCAGATTTTGACATTAATCGTGTGTTCTTATCAAGAACACACGAATAAAATCAAATAAGACCTTAAATTCAATGAAATCTCGATTTTGAAGATTTTTGGGATTTTAGGGTTCGTATCTTAGATTGAAGATTCGACAAGTTCTGGGGTGATTCGAGGGAAAAGGGGTATGGATTTGGTATGAGGGGGTCATGCGGGTAGTAGGGTATTAATTTGGGTCAATTTGGAGGTGGCGCCGCCATCCTGGGGTGGTGATGATTGAGGGCGGCAGAGTCCTAGGGTTACTGGTCTCTAAGGGAGATGAAGAGTGAGAGAGACGGGTTTCGGAGGGGGCGGGGGTAGGCGGATTCGGACCGTTTTATATGAATGGGGGGGGGGGTTCTATTCTGGACCATTTGATCAAATGAGATCAATGGTCCAGATCACGAGTGGCTAAAACGAGGTCGTTTGGTTTATTGGTGGGGCAGACCAGGTTGGACCTGGGTTTTGGGCTGGTTTGGTCGGGTATTTGGCCGGGTGGAGGGGAACAAATCAATTGGGCTTGGGATTTTTAATGAAGTTAGCCCAAAATCTAATTCTTTTTCACTTCTTTTCTTTTTATTTTAATTTTTTTTCTAATTTCCCTTAAATTAAAAGTAAAAATAAAACCTAAAATAATTCCCAAATCAAATTATCCTACCACATTAAATTAATTAACTCTAACAATTACCACAACTAATTAAATACCAAATTAAAGGAAAACTAACAAAATTCAAAGCTAAAAATTAAGCAATGCAAAAATAAATCATTTTTGTGATTTTCCATTTTTTGTAAAACACTAATTTACCAACTAATCTAAAAAATATAAAATTAAATCCTAAATGCCAATGCAATGTATTTTTTTGTATTTTTATGAATTAAACAAAACATGCGCACAAAATGCAAACAAACAAGAAAATTCTACAATAATTCCTAAAATAACAAATAATTAAAAGAAAAAATCTAATTTTTGGAGTTCTGTAGGAGTAATACATGTGAGGCAAAAATTACGTGCTCACAGCTGCCCCTCTTTGCTCGGAGATATGAAGGGTTTTCGAGCAAAGATAAAATGAGAAATCATGAGGGATTTTTGCCCGTTCGACACTCCATGAGAAGCATTTTTGAAGTCTAACCGAACCTTGCTTCAAAGGTTGCCTACATATCCTTGGCTATAAAGGAATCAGGTCAGTATAGTTCTGGAAGTTTTGGTAGCTGGGACTACCGAGAAGCTATGATTTCACTGTTGGTGCTGCTGCTACTGCTTGTTGAACTCCTTATTACACCAAAATGGAAAATAAAAGAGCTAAGCTAGCTAATCCTATCAACTACGAGTTACAAGATTCCTATCTATAAATCTCTTGAAGCTTGATCTTGAGTCTTAGCTGGTTCTTGTTGTGGACTCCAATCTGAATCTTGATGCTCGTTAGCTGTAACCGCTGGTTCATTCTTCAGCTTTTGGATTAAGGCGGGACATGCGAAGCTTATGACTTCAATCAAATTTTGAGCAGTCCGCATCCTTCTCCACTTCAGCACTTTGAGTTCACATCTTTTTGTTCTTTTTCTTCTTTCTTTATTTTGGATTGAGACTCATTTTTTGGCCATCTCGAATCCTGTGCCTCGAGGTCAAACCTGCTCAGCCACCAACACAAACGAACGAAACGAAATTTTTCTGCCCCAGTTTTTACTAGGAAAATTTCGTGAGTTATTTGCAACACAAATCTAAGCTATTTGTTTATTAAAAGCAATAAAAGTCAGGATTGTGTATCCTTGGGAATAGGGAGTGAAGTCCTAAATTGGGAAGATTGCCAGGTTATGCTGGAAAGATGACCAGGTTATGCCGAAAAAGAAAAAGGGTCCTCTGGTTATGCCGGGGAAGTCATCGGGTTATGCCAGAAGAAAAGAAAAGGGTCATCGGGTTATGTCGGGAGAAAAGGAAAAAGGACCTCGGGTTATGCCGAGAGGTCCACGGGTTATGCCGGGATAAAAGAAAAGAGGTCCCTGGGTTATGCCAGGGAGGTGTACGGGTTATGCCAGGAGAAAAGAAAAAAGGTCCTTGGGTTATGCCGGGGAGGTCCACGGGTTATGCCGGGAGAAAAGGAAAAAGGTCCTCGGGTTATGCCGGGGAGGTCCACGGGTTATGCTGGGAGAAAAGAAAAAGGGTCCTTGGGTTATGCCAGGGAGGTCCACGGGCTATGCCGGGAGAAAAGGAAAAAGGTCCTCGGGTTATGCCGGGGGGAAAAGAAAAAAGGTCCCTGGGTTATGCCAGAGAGGTCCACGGGTTATGCCGGGAGAAAAGGAAAAAGGTCCTTGGGTTATGCCGGGGAGAAAAGAGGTCCTTGGGTTATGCCTGGGAGAAAAGAAAAAGGTCCTTGGGTTATGCCAGGGAGGTCCACGGGTTATGCCGGGAGAAAAGGAAAAAGGTCCTCGGGTTATGCCGGGAGAAAAGAAAAAAGGTCCCTGGGTTATGCCAGGGAGGTCCACGGGTTATGCCGGGAGAAAAGAAAAAGGTCCTTGGGTTATGCCAGGGAGAAAAGAAAAAGGTCCTTGGGTTATGCCAGGGAGGTCCACGGGTTATGCCGGGAGAAAAGAAAAAAGGTCCTTGGGTTATGCCAGGGAGAAAAGAAAAAGGTCCTTGCGTTATGCCAGGGATGTCCACGGGTTATGCCGGGAGAAAAGAAAAAAGGTCTTTGGGTTATGCCAGGGAGGTCCACGGGTTATGCCGGGAGAAAAGAAAAAAGGTCCCTGGGTTATGCCAGGGAGGTCCATGGGTTATGCCAGGAGAAAAGGAAAAAGGTCCTCGGGTTATGCCGGGGATAACTAGGGAATGGGGCCCTATGTTGGAAAGGATGCAACTAGAGATTGGAGGCCCTATGCTACCATAATTTTGAATTTTTCTTCCTCTTTTTTTTCATCATTCTTCATTATTTTTTTGAGTTTAAGAAAATGAGTAAAAATGCAGGAAAGAATTTGAAGGAGACTTCCCTTTTGGATTGATTATTACTGTGAAGCTGTTTCTAGCTCTTGCGCACTTTTCCTTGGTTGCACCTGCTTCTTGCAAGGTTGCTTTGGATTGCACCTGTTTCATGTTTTCAAACAAAGAACAATTGTTAGTTTGAAACGGTGGTTGGTTTTGTGGCCTTCATTGTTTCTGATCACTTGATCTCGGCCCAACTCTTTTGGTGAGAACCCCTGCTGTTTGCTGGCTTTTCTGAAGATTGATCTCTTTCCTAAACCGAGGGACTCAACTTTTCAAAAATGTATCGTGACGGCTCGCCAGTATGGGGCTTTGGTCCTTTCACTTTATTCTTCCTCTAGGAGCTTTTTCCTTGGCTTTCTTTCATTTTCAATAACTTTGGGTTTCAGAGTATCGGCCATCATGGCCAGCCAGGATTGACTTGATGCGCCCGCTGAGGCAGGGTACTTTCTTGGACTTTATTAAACGGAAACTTGTAAAACCAATCTTGCCACCTTTTCTTTGCATTAGTTTCAGACCGGAGTTAGACCGAAAGGGATTCAAGGAAAAGTAAACAAACGACAAGAAAATGAATTTAATGAGAAGTGTCCCTTTCGGGGAGGAAGGACGGACTTATCTGGGGTGTATGCAGACTTCAATAGTCATGACATGCTTCATAGACTGGGTACCCGATCCGCACAAGCTATCCCAACTTCTCATAAACCCAATGCGACCCGTGTTTTAAGACTGAGAAACCTTGCCAGGACTCTTTCAATACCCGTGGTGGTGAAGGGTTTCTTCTTTTTCATCAACGGCGCCCTTTGCTGGTTTTCGCCAATCGACCTCTCTCATTTCTCTTCTCACCATTCGCCTCATAGTGCTCTTTTACGAGTTTTCACTAACAAGACTCTCTCATTTTCAATTTCTCTGCTCACCATCGCCTTACGGTCATAGGTTTTCACCAATAAGACTCTCTCATTTTATTTCTCTCATCTCGGTTGCATCGGATCCAAACTGCTGCGTTCTCTGATTTTGAAAACCTTTCGCCGATTGATCGGAAGGACTTGAACAAGGTTTGGGTGAAAAGAATTGGATCGAATTACAACTTTGGAATCGTTTAGGCGGGATCATCGCCGAACCATTATAACATCTGCCCCAGTTTCATTTTTGGGGGAAATTGGATTTTTGTTTTGGTGTGACTGAACCCTGGAGAGAGGCTGCCTACGTATCCTTTCGGAATCAAGTCGAACGTAGTTCAGGGAAACATTTTGTTTTTGTTTTTGTTTTTGTTTTTGTTTTCTTCTTCTGCTTTTTTTTTCATCATTTCATTTTTTCATTTTTCATTATTTTTTTCAAACATCTTCGAGTTCCAATGAGGGTAATGAAAGAAAGGTAACCGGCTCGAAGGGTTAGCAAAAGATTGGAGTGTTTGGGGTAGCGAGAATGAAAGCCTTCGTCATCCCAATCAGATAATGCTATTGGAAAAGGAAAAAGGTCCTCGGGTTATGCCGGGGAGGTCCACNCTAATGCGGTCCGCGAGAAATCGAGTGCGTCCGCGGAGGGGCCAGCACGGCCACGGTCGCCTTTGTGCGGGGCACGGTGAAGGCTGTGCGGCCGGAGTCGGCTTTGTGCGGTCCGCACAGGGTGCTGAACTGCAGGTCTTCAGGTAAGCCTGTGCGGCCTCGGTCCATTTAATGTGGTCCGCACAGGGGTCTCAGAGGGGCATATATAGACGGGATTTTCAGTCCTTTTTCATTTTTCAAAACCCTAAAAACATAAGAGGCGATTTTTTCAAACAACCTTTCTTCTCCAAAACGTTGGTAAGTGATTTCTAACTTATTTTCTTCACTCCTTAACATCTTTTAACATGATTTCAACCTAAAATCAAAGATTTTCATGGGAAATGGTGTTGGTAGACTAGTTTCTAAATAGGGCTTGACTCATTGAGTCGATTCAAACAAATATATATTTG
>NW_017670302.1:30073-82822 GCF_001879085.1 Nicotiana attenuata
TCTTCATCCATCAACACCTGGTGATATCCTGCGTAACAATCCACGAAGGACTGTATCTCATGCTTGGCGCAGTTATCAACAAGGATGTGGATGTTCGGCAAAGGGAAATTGTCCTTGGGACTTGCTTTGTTCAAATCTCTGTAATCCACACACACTCGAGTTTTCCCGTCCTTCTTTGGTACTGGAACTACATTGGCTAACCATGTGGTGTATCGGACTACTCGGATCACCCCCGCTTTCAACTGTTTTGTGACCTCATCTTTAATCTTGTCACTCATATCGGTTTTGAACTTTCTTTGCTTTTGTTGGATAGGGGGATGGTCGGGGTAAGTTGGCAACTTGTGAACCACCAAATCGACACTCAGTCCTGGCATGTCATCGTATGACCAAGCAAACACATCATTAAACTCAAACAAGAGTTGGATCAATGCGTCCCGGGTTTTGTCATCTGTGTGAATGCTTATCTTGGTTTCCCTGACTTCTTCAGAATTACCCAAATTAACCGGCTCAGTATCATTCAAGTTCGCCTTAGGTTTATTCTCAAATTGTTCCAATTCTCGATTTATTTCCCTAAAAGCCTCTTCTTCATCATATTCCAGTTCTTGGTTCATTATTTCACAGTTAGACGGCATGTTTGAATCTGGGCATGAAGTCCGCAAGCATGTCATGACTGAAAGATGAAATAAAAGAGAAAAATAACAAAAATCAGAAAGAACAAAGAAAGATGAACGATGAAATATTGATTTCATTTCATTGAATTTGAAGATAACAGGGTTTACATTGGGAAATTAAAGACAGGAAACTAAAGGAAACACCCGAGTCACACCCTGAAATAACTCGTGATGTAGAAAGGGTGTCAGGACTGGTCTATCGGGATTCTCTCCTGATTGGGAATGGAGTAGCATTCTAATTTTGCAGTTTGGCACTGGGTCCTATGTATAGCACCTCAGCGGTGCTTGAGCCTTCTCCCGGCTGAACCATGTGGGTTTCATACAGCATCTGCCTCATAGCCCCACAGATTTCTTCAATTTCCTCGGCCGTGAAGGCCTCATCTTCCTCTTCCTCATTGTATTTAGGCTTGACAAAGGTTTCATAAAGATGCGGAATCGGCTGAGGCAAAACCCAATCATTGTTCTTTCTTTCATCTGCCCATTTTCCATCAGCTGACGTGGGTTGGAAACCTACCCCAAAGAACTTCTCAATAGCCGGTAGGGTGACAGGCTCTGTGATACGTTGCAGTGATGCCCCGAGTCCCTTCCCAGGCTTGTAACCATGTTTAATCATTTCAGCAGCGACCATGATGGATGCATTTGACAGAAAAGGTTGAGGACAAGGGTTTCCCTCCTCATTGGTCTGCGACCACCACTTCAAAAGCTTGATAAACTATATGCTCACTTCCTTCTCTAGCTTCAAGACACGGGACTGACGGGTCCCAGTAAATCGACTGCTCATCTTCCCCGTGAACTACAATCTCCTGATCTTCATGTTCGAATTTCACCATCTGGTGGAGAGTAGACGGCACAGCCCCTGCTGCGTGAATCCATGGTCTTCCCAAGAGGAAATTATAGGAAGTATCAATGTCCAATACCTGAAAGGTCACCTCAAAGTCCACCGGGCCAATAGTCAAAATCAGATCAATTTCACCAATAGTATCTCTCTTGATGCCGTCAAAGGCACGCACACAAACGTTATTGGGCCTGATTCTCTCAGTACCGATTTCCATTCGTTGCAGAGTTGAGAGAGGGAAAATATCCACCCCAGAACCACCGTCTAGGATGACCCTTTTCACATAATACCCTTCGCATTTAACTGTAAGGTGAAGGGCTTTGTTGTGTGCGGCCCCTTCCGGGGGCAAATCATTCTTGCTGAAAGAGATTTGATTGACTGCAAAAAACCTCTCTGCCATCCTCTACAACTGTTCTACAGTGGTTTCAATGGGTACGTATGCTTCATTAAGAGTTTTGATCAACACTTTTTGATGTTCAGTTGAATTCATTAGCAGAGACAACAGAGAGACTTGAGCACGAGACTTTCGGAGCTGGTCGATTCTCTCGTAGTCTGCCATTTTCATTTTCTGGAAGAACGCTTCTGCTTCTTCAGCACTCACCGACTTCTTAGGTGGGAAGCGTTTCTTTGTGGCATTATTCACTTCCTCCAGATTGAGGTACTTCTCGACCGGGTTGCTTTCCTTTGCTTTCCCCAAAACTTCTTTTCCTTTGTAAGTTACTACCGCTTTGTTGTAGTTCCATGGAATGGCAGTGGGATCTGTCATGGGCCTTTGCGGTGCGTGGCTAATAACCACGGGCTCATTTAGCCTTGGCGGAATTATTGGCCCCCGCACCACGTAGGTCCCCTTGGGCACATACATTTTGGCTCCCTTGTTTAGCTCAAACCTTCTAGGAGGACTCAACGACATCTGTTATTTCTTTCGGCCTCGGGGAACATAGAGGATAGCTTCTTTTGAAGGCGCAGCCCCGATTTCGATTTCTATTTTCTTTTCTGTACTCTGAGGGGCGAGCTTACTCTTCTTCTCCCCTTTGTCCTGTTTTGCGGCAGCTTTTGGTTTCCTTTCCACATCGGCTATGGCAATGATGGCTTTTAGAGCTGGGTCAAACTCTTTATCTTCATAGATCATTCCAATAACCGGCCCGTTGTTGTGGGCCGGTAATGGATTGTTGGTTACATTAGGAACATCTTCATCCCTTAGCACTATTCTCTTTTGCTCTATCAGGTCTTCCACAGCCCTCTTCAATGTCCAACAATTATCTGTATCATGCCCTTCTGCCCCTGAATGATAGGCACACCGGGTGCCATGTCGGTAAGAAGGTGACTCTAGGTTTTGCCGATTCGGAGGTACAGGTTGCAACAAACCCATTTGGACTAATTTGGGGAAGAGGCTAGAATATGACTCACCAATGGGTGTGAAGTTTGTTCTCCTTGGCGGTTCCCGGGCAAGGAAGTTGTTTTGTGGAGGTCGGAGATTATGGTGAGCTTGGTGAGAAGGTTGATTTCTGGGAAATGGAGCTCTGTTCTGATTAAATTGTTGTTATGGCCTGACATAGGGTTGGGCATTCGTCACTGTGTATAGCTGAAGAGCATAAGCCACATCTTGGTGGGGATAGTAGTGTTGTGGGGTTCTTTCAGAGAAAAGATATCTGGGTGGATGGGGCTTTCTTGCACTTGAGGTTGCCATTGATGCTTCTTCCTTCTTCTTTCGATTTGCTACTCCTCCAGATCCGCCTTGGATTGCTTGGGAGGTGGCCCTTATAGCAGACTGACTCAAGATTCGTCCTGTTTTCAACCCATTTTCAACCATTTCACCGATTTTGATGGCTTCGGCAAATGGCTTACCCATCGCAGACATCATGTTTTGGTAATAATCAGCCTCTTGGGCTTGAAGGAAGACACTGACCATCTCGGTTTCGTCCATTGGAGGTTTGACTCTGGCCGCTTGTTCGTGCCATTTTACAGCATACTCTCGGAAGCTTTCTGAGGAATTCTTCTTTAGATTTGACAATGAATTCCTGTTAGGGGCAATGTCGATGTTATATTGAAACTGTCTTACAAAATCCCGAGCCAGGTCGTTCCAGATATGCCACCGAGATATATCTTGATCCATATACCATTCTGAAGCAATACCAACCAAACTTTCTCCAATGTACGCCATGAGCAGTTCTTCTTTTCCGCCTGCTCCCTGCAGTTGGTTGTAGTATCTTTTGAGGTGGGCAAGGGGATCCCCATGCCCATCATATTTTTCAAACTTCGGGGTTTTGAAACCCAAGGGTAGATGTACGTGTGGGAACATGCACAAGTCAGCGTAAGATACGCTCTTTTGCCCAGTCAGACCTTGTATATTTTTGAGACTTTGCTCCATGCTTCTCATCTTTCTAGTAATCTCCTCTTGTTCAGGGGTTTTTGCGGTTTTCTCCTGCCCTGCGGTAAACTCGTACCGAGGCGGCTGAGGGTAAGCTTTGGTAGTGAACTGGGTTGGTTCCATTGGGAAAGATGGTGTTTGAAAGGTGAAGGAAGATGGATCGAAGCTAGGCCTGGGTACAGCAGGTTGTACCGTAGCTGAACAAGGTCGCGCGGTGAATATGTTTGAAGCTGCAGCGGAAGTTAACACCTGGGGGCGTGCCTCGGAAGGTGTTCCCGCAATGTGGGCTGAAATGGTGGGATATCCCAGTGGGGTATTTGGATAGCTTATGGGGACATTGGTGGTTCCACTCGCCCTGGGATGTAACTCAGGGAATCCCGGTATCACACTTGGTGGTTCTCTGCCGTTGGCCCAGGCGTCCCACATCTCCATCATGCGGAGACGCAGAATTCTATTTTCCTCAGCAGTTGCCGACTCAGAAGTTGGGATAGCCGAGATCGGGCTATCATCCGGAATAGGGATCGTTGGCAGATGACTTTCAGAAGACATTTCGACGCTTCCTTTTCACCTCGTGAAGTATGGATGTGAGGCCAGACTACCACAAAACCAACCACCTTACTATAGAGCCTGAACTTAACAGTAGACAACAAACCGGTCAGCTTGAAGCAATTAATACATAGGTAATCGCACGTTGGGGGTGTGATGCACAGTTGCATGTTTCATCCCGGCTTTTGCTTACTTCCCCAATTTCTTTTTCTTTCTACCTTGGCCTTTTGTGCTTCTACTCTCATTATCATTTTCCACTCTTTTCTTTCCTCTCTTTTTTTTTACTTTGCCCCTCTTTTCGTTTTTCTTTTGGTTTTTCTTTGATTCTCTTTTTCCTCTCTTTTTCCTACATATCACGACGCCGCGTGAATCAGATCATTACGTAGTTTAAGAAAAATAAGGAAACAAATTTATTTTTATTTTTTTTGGAAATTTTCAGTTTTCATTAATAAAACTCCCAAATTTTTCTATTACAAAAGACTCTAACATGCTCATTTTTTAGAAATTTAACAACTACATATAGACTCAAAACAACAACTGAAAATCATGAATACATAAGTGCTTCGACTCCTGGGGCCCGTGGGACATCATTCGGTCTTGCCACGGGCCTTTGTGCAAGATCCCCTTGAAGATGCTCCAAATCACTCATTATTTGGTGGACGAATGTCATAACCACAGCAAAGAAAGTGGTTCTAGTCATGTCCTCACATTCTGACACTTCACGACAATGTAGTCGGCAATGGCTCTAACCCTCTCTCGGATGATACCTTTTTCTTGGAGCAAACGCCCTATTTGCTGAGTCCTAGCTTCTAGCACCTGAGTGTCATGATGATTTTGAGTTTGCAACTGTTGTATATCTTCCTCCATCTGGGCCATCAAAGCATAACAATGTTCCCTTTCGGCTTTATAGTTCCTAGCCTGTTTGGCCGCGTCATTTTCAATGGTAGTTAGCTTTCTGTTCAGATTGGTGATTGTCCCCTCATATTTTCTTTCCATTTGTTGCACAAACTCTGTCTGCCCTGCTGTATTCTTTGCCAGTTGTGCTCGGACTCTTGCTAAACTGGCTTCAGATTTCTCTAAGTCATCTTGACACTCAAGCACTTTCTTTCTCAAACCGCTTATAAGCCTTTCATCAGCTCGGCTTCTTTCCGGGTTTCTAGCAGCTATTCTCATTTTTTGGATCTGAGCTTTGAGGGCTTCATTTTCCTGAGCTAGCTTCTTCTTTTCCCCTTCATCTGCAGCAACTTGGACACTGTTGTCAAATTTGAGGTCCCTGATTTGTCCCTCTAGTTTACTTATCTTGGCCCTATAGCTGGCTTCTTTTGTCAACCAGTCTCACTACTCCCGCGAGTCATTAGTGGATTGTTGAACATGGGGTCTCTTCGCCGGTCTCTCGGGCTCTAGAGGGATTTGGAACCTTTTACCGAACCAATTCATGTAATTGGGGCCTACCTCACCCTTAGCTAAATCACGCACCAAAGTCTTAGGTTCTAAAAATCTGCATTCATTCCAAACTTTACGAACTCTCCCTTCTGGGAATACAGCCTTTGCGCCCAATTCAACAATTCTGGACTCAGATCTTCATCATGGGGAATAGTTTGAAACCTACCCAGTTGGTGCAAAACCCAGTGAGGAGCATATGGTTGAATGCTCCGGAGACCCATTAGGAGAATGTAGCACACTTCGGCTGACATGTATATGACTTCGGTGATGGGGAGCCATCCGAAAGTTCACTCAATTTTGTCCGAGGTCAAAGAACTCAAGTGTGCAAACCAAGCCTCCGTACCCTCTGGAAATTCAACACCAACCATCCGGTTTTCGAACTCTTCGATGCAATTCAAACCAGTCATGCCGTAGTTCATATACCCGACACGGTGACAGAGATGTTCTTGTATTCACAATTGTAGTAGCGGGTTACAACCTTGGAAGAATTTTCCCCATTCTCGGCAGTTGGTCAAAGCTCGGTAAATCTCAGACAAGATCATTGGAACCAAGGTGCCATTAACTTTCTTGACCGCGACATCAACCATTCCCACGAAGCCCAATTCTATGTTGTCGTCTTTTTGTGGACAGATTATAATACCCAAAAATGCTACTATAAAGGCCAAACCCCACCTTGCCTCCCATTTATTTTGTTTCCTGCATGGGTCAGACCAGTATTCGGTGCTTTGAAACCTCGAGGATTGCCATAGCGTTGGTACAAGAAATGGAAAGTGCAAAACCCTTCAGATAAGTTCCCATCCTGAATATCCTGACTAATACTCAACATATCCAAAAACTTGTGGGGAGATACTGTTCTGGGTGACACCGGGTACCGACTCCTAAGGTTTCCGCTAAGGCCAGCATAACCCGCAATTTCCTCTAGCGTGGGGGTGAGCTCGAAATCAGAAAAGCGATATACATTGTGGGTTGGATCCCAGAAAGGTAGCAAGGCTTCAATCACATCCAATCTTGGCTTGATTGTCAACAGTATGACAAGACCACCCAATACCTTAACCACAGTCCCTCGGCTGCCTTTCCCTAAGTCGTTCCACCACATATGGAGCTGTAAGGGGATTTCCTCAAGAGCTGCGAAGGGTTCATTTTCATTTGTGCTCATCCTGCACATTTATTAAGGTGATTTAATTTAAAAGATCATGATTCATTTTGACTCGAGAAAAAGTTAACACTATTTTTTTTTCAAAATCTTCATAAAAAATCCGGCTTTGCAAATACGGCCTTTCAGCACTTCGGGGAAGAAGATTTTAAGGCTTTGTTTGCTAACCGGCCAAAACTTTTAAAAAAGCGATCAAAGGTGGTTGTTCTTGCAAATACGGCCTTCCGGTGCCCTTTTGGGGACATTCGGCTATTTTAGACAATAATGGCATCACCTTACTTATTTACAATCAAAAAAAAAATTTTGGTCTTTTTGGGTTATTTTTTGCAAAAAGGAAAGTTGGACCCGATAGGGGTTGCCTACGTATCTCACATCCGGTGAGAATCAAACTGGCGTAGTTCGGGCAGATTTGACAAAATAAAAACAACACCAACTATTTTAAAAACAAGATTTTCATTTTCTTCATTTTTTTTTTCTAAAATTTCGGCAGAGTTTCAGTACATTTTTTTTTTGGTTTTTTCAGAAAATAGGCAGTTATCTCTCTTAGCCCTCACATTGACTTTTCTTTTCTCATTATCCAACAAGCTGGTCAACATGCAAATCCGAAGCAAATAAATGCACAAGTAGCAAGTAGGATGCATCAGGATGGTCATTTCATTTCGGGTACACCTGTCCTAGACAGACCCAACCCCTGTGTTGAGTCTCCAATGTCAAATGCATGTGATGCAAACAAACGTTCCTACTAGGGATCCGGCATGAGGTTTTGTTATACTAGATTTAAAACCTGGGTTTATTGTTCTTGACCTGGCTTACCCGAGAGGACAGCTCGAGCCGGAGGGGGGGGCAGCGTACCGGGAATACAGAAGCTTCACCGGCTTTGCAACTTGTCCAAACCTCGTTCTAAAATTGGATAAGACTCTAAACAGAAGAGAAGTCACACGAAGTGCACACTCCCCAGATGATTTAGAAGACTCAGAGAGAAGAAGGGTTTCGTAGCAGTTTATATACAGTTCACACAGTATTAAAGCGGTAAAAGCGGCATTTAGCACATTAGGCTCAAACATGTAGAAAAATCAGATAATAGATAAAGCCAATCATAACAGCTATTCTAAGCTCGAATTCTTGAACTCTGAACCGAAGTTCTGGGTTTGGATCCCTAAGCGGAGTCGCCAAAGCTGTCACACCTCCTTTTTTACACACTCGAAGGTAGTACAAGGGAGTTTTTCCACTTTAAGTGACATTATTCGAAATGGGATTATTTATTTATCAGAGTCGCCACTTGGGATAGTTTATTTGGTGTCCCAAGTCACTGGTTTATTTCAAATCCCAAATCGAGGAAAATTTTGAATTTCCTTTTGAAGTCTGCGAATCAGAAATTCTGAATAAGGAATTCTGTTAATTCGGGGGAAGGTGTTAGGCATCCCCGGATTCCGTGGTTCTAGCATGGTCGCTTAAACTATTATAATTGGCCTATTATCTGATTTTAATACATGTTTTAGCCTAGGATATATTTTAACTTATTAAACCGCTCTTAATTATTTTTAAAGGAAGATTTCAACGTCATCTAAAACACGTCTTTGGACCATGCCACATGAAATGCACCCACAGTCCGCGACACGTTTTATTTAATGTTGTTGAGATTTGGACTTGGGTCACATGAAATGCACACCCGAGTTTAGGAAGGTAATTTTTAAAATAGCGTGCCTAAAGCAACTCCGCACTTTAAATTTGCGAGGGCCATGGAAAATTCGACTAGATGGCACGCCTCGATTTCTAAGGTTTTAACAATTAATTAAGCGAGGGCCATGCATTTGAAGTTTTATTTGGCACGGCACACCTCGATTCCAATCTTGAAAGGAAATTCACACTAAGCTTTGAGGGCCATAAACTATATCCTGTTAAATATGGCACGCCTCAAACCTACTTTAAGAATCTAATTAATTAAGCACTAAAGGAATTGAGATTTTGTTCAAAAATAGATAAATGGGCCTTGGGTCAACCTAAACGATTAATAGGAAGACGGGGGTTCAACAAAGACGAAGAATTCCCAAATCTCATTGCAAATGCCTTCTGGTTTGGGCCCAAATTGAGCCCAAGTCTTAATGAAAAATGAACATCCAAAGACATAGGTCATGCTATTGAAGCTGAAATTGAAACTTTTCATCAACTGGGCCAGCAATATGCCCAACTTTTAAAACCAAACAATTGTACAAAATTATTAATTGCAAATCAAAACAAGACTATGTGAAACACGAAAGGGAACTAACATTCTGCTTCTGAACTTTTAACTTTTAAGCATGAGTCAACTAACTAGATATTCTGAAATAAAAAAAAATACTAATCCCAACTTAAACATGCTCATAGCAAACTAATAATCTTAAACCATTTTCCCTATTCATAATAACCGTATACTAATCACAATAGGATTATCCTTCACAACTAACAAACTCAAAGCTCGAAACTCTTGCAAAACCCTCATTTCACATGATATTGCACACTGAACAGATTTGTGCAAAAATCTCACACAAGACCCACGAGTAAATTAAACTACTCTTAACATGTGTTCATGATCATATATCACAAAACAAACTTTATTTCCCAACAAAACCATCATAGCAATATTAGAACACCTCACAGTACCCTTCAAGTAGTAAATTACACTAGTTATCTTGCAAGTTCAACATGAAATCTACACCAAGGATAAATGCTGAATTTCGACAGAGTAAAATGAGTCATGCAACTGGAATAAACCTTCTGCTGTAGTATCTGTTCAGTCCTAAATTAACATAAGAGCACAAACTCTACTATCCCAAACCAAAAATTAATTGAAAGGTACAGTGAAATAGGTTGTTAAAACATCATATAATGAGGAAATATAAACTGAATTCTTAGCTAAAGTTGAGAACATGCTTCATACTCTACTTTTATTTCATGCCTCAAATCTAACTTCAACATTCAGTAGAGCTTGGGAATAGGTACCTGAATACAGCCAAACAAAAATAGAACAAAGTATGAGATTAGGAGGAAACAGTAATAGAAAGCTCAACCAAAAGGGAAGCAACAGCAGAGTCAGCTAAATCCCAGCAATGAAACAGTAGAAGCAACAGCCAAAACTCCAACCCAAACTTTAAAAGATCCAAAAACTCAATCCATTTCAACCCAAGTGCAAGAATTTGTCATTTTTAGTGGTTTTCACTAAGCAATAAAGATCAGAAAACGAAACTAAGCAAAACTCGAGCAGTTTTCAGCAAGAAAATGCAGGGAATTCAAAGATGTTTCAAAGTCCTTGGTCGTTTCAATTTTTCAGGAGTTTTTTTATCTCTAGTTCTCTGCCTTGAACCTCAAGTAAGGATGCCTTCATAGGCAAGGTTTTAGGGCTGCAGAAATAAGCTCATTTTTGCACTTAAGACCTTTTGGAATTTTTGTTTTTTGCTCAAGTACCCTTAGTTTTAAAATCAGATTTTCAGTCTAGTCCCACTCCCTAGCTTCTAGGAAGCTTCCTGTTCAGTTAAATAAGATTCTTTCACCTAGACTTTCTAAATTACCCCTCAAGACCCTGTTAATTACCCCAGGAACTCAAATGGGTCATGGGTCAAGTTGACCCGAAAGTTTAACTAAGAGAACGGGCTGCCCTTCTTTTGCAAATGGGTCAGAAACCCAAAGCCCAAATAACTCAATTACCAAGTAAATCTGTAAGCATAGAATAACACAAATATTGAAATGGTTTCGACAATTAGAAATCTAGACTAAATGACTAGAACTAACTAAATTAATAAATCTAAAGTAAGCTAATTAACAGACTAAATACACTTAATTAAAGAAAAAAGATATAATCTAACATGCATAAACAAACAACTCTGAAGAAACTAGAAAAATAAAGAGGAATCAAGAGGAAGAGAAAGAAGCAGAAGATAGAAAGAAATAATGAAAGCAAAATGAGGAAAAGATAACAAAGAAAAGGAAGCATACTCAAAAATATCTCGGACGGTAAAGAGATGGAACGAGCCTTCAAATCTTTAAATCTTCGGCCGATTTTGACATTAATCGTGTGTTCTTATCAAGAACACACGAAAAAAATCAAATTAGACCTTAAATTCAATGAAATCTCGATTCTGAAGATTTTTGGGATTTTAGGGTTCATATCTTCGATTGAAGATTCGACAAGTTCTGGGGTGATTCGAGGGAAAAGGGTATGGATTTGGTATGAGGGGGTCATGGGGGTTGTAGGGTATTAATTTGGGCCAATTTGGAGGTGGCGCCGCCATCCTGGGGTGGTGGTGATTTAGGGCGGCGGAGTCCTAGGGTTACTGGTCTCTGAGGGAGATGAAGAGTGAGAGAGACGGGTTTGGGGGGGTAGGCGAATTCGGACCGTTTTATATGAATGGGGGTTCAGTTCCGGACCGTTTGATCAAATGAGATCAACGGTCCAGATCACGGGTGGTTAAATCGGGGTCGTTTGGTTTATTGGTGGGTCAGACCAGGTTGGACCTGGGTTTTGGGCTGGTTTGGTCGGGTATTTGGCCGGGTGGAGGGGAACAAATCAATTGGGCTTGGGATTTTTAATGAAGTTAGCCCAAAATCTAATTCTTTTTCACTTCTTTTCTTTTTTTTTTCTAATTTCTTTTAAATTAAAACTAAAAATAAAACCTAAATTAATTCCTAAATCAAATTATCCTACCACATTAAATTAATTAACTCTAACAATTACCACAACTAATTAAATACCAAATTAAAGAAAACTAACAAAATTCAAAGCTAAAAATTAAGCAATGCAAAAATAAATCCTTTTTGTGATTTTCCATTTTTTGTAAAACACTAATTTACCAACTAATCTAAAAAATATAAAATTAAATCCTAAATGCCAATGCAATGTATTTTTTTTTTATGAATTAAATAAAAAATGCACATAAAATGCAAATAAACAAGAAAATTCTACAATAATTCCTAATATAACAAATAATTAAAAGAAAAAAACTAATTTTGGAGTTCTGTAGGAGTAATTCATGTGAGGCAAAAATCACGTGCTCACAATGGTCACAGAACTGAGGACTGCAGACAATTAAAGGATGAGGTAGCTCGTTTATTCAACGAAGGTCATCTTCGAGAATTCTTGAGTGACCGGGCAAAAAATCACTTCAGAGACAGGGATGCAAACAGGAAAAATGAACAGGAGGAACCGCAACACATGATTAATATGATAGTCGGTGGGGTCGATATCCCTCAGGGTCCTACATTCAAACGCACCAAAGTCACAATCACAAGGGAGAAGCGTACCCGGGTCTACTTAGCAGAAGATACCTTATCCTTTCGCGATGAGGATGCAAAAGGGATCGAACAGCCTCACAATGATGCACTGGTAATATCTATCCTTATGAATAAAATTCAAGTTAAACGTGTGTTGGTTGATCCAGGTAGCTCGGTGAATATTATTCGAGCGAGGGTCGTGGAGCAACTCGGTCTTCGGGATCAGATCGTGCCTGCAGCTCGAGTGATCAGCGGTTTTAACATGGCGAGTGAAACCACCAAAGGAAAAATCATGTTGCCAGTAAACGTGGCCGGAACTATCCAGGAAATAAAGTTCCATGTGATCGAAGGAGATATGAGATACAATGCGCTACTCGAAAGACCTTGGATCTATAATATTAGGGCAGTACCTTCAATGCTTCATCAATTCTTGAAATTCCAACACCGGAAGGAGTCAAAACGTTGTACGGAGAGCAACCAACAGCGAAAGAGATGTTTGCAATTGATGAAGTAATACCGGTATCGGCACTAACATCGGTAGAGGGACCGGAATCAAAGGAAAAACAGGATGTCAAATAGCAACTACAGTCGTTGGCCTCGACCAGATCGGAACAACAGGAAATTATCGAGGATGATGATTGTATGGTACCTCGAACCTTCGTAATCCCCGATGATTCCGATGCCACAAAGTCGACGATCGAAGAGATGGAGCAAGTCATACTGATCGAGCATCAGCCCGATCGAAAGGTATACTTGGGCACGGGTTAACTCCCGATCTCAGGGAAAAACTCGTTAAATTCCTTATTAAAAATATGGATTGTTTTGCTTGGTCCTACCTTGACATGATAGGGACGCCAATAGAGATTACCACTCATCGATTGAGTTTGGACCCGAAGTTCAGACCAGTAAAGAAAAAGAGAAGGCCACGGTCCGAGGTAAAGCACGCTTTCATCAAAGACAAAGTAACCAAACTTCTCAAAATAGGGTCCATCCGGGAGGTAAAATATCCCGAGTAGTTAGCAAACGTAGTTGTAGTCCCCAAGAAGGGGAATAAACCTAGAATGTGTCTAGACTACAAATACTTATACAAAGCATGCCCTAAGGACTCTTTACCCCTGTCGAATATCGATCGCATGATCGATGCCACGATCGGCCACGAGAGCCTCAGCTTTCTCGATGCCTACTCCGGGTAAGACCAAATATAAATGAACCCGGTGGATCAGGAAAAGACCTCATTTATCGCTAAGTACGGTACTTATTGCTATAATGTAATGTCGTTCGGGCTAAAAAATGCTGGTGCTACTTATCAATGCCTAGTGAACCGTATGTTCGAAGAACAAATAGGTAAATAAATGGAGGTTTATATTGATGACATGCTAGTTAAGTCCCTACGCGCAGAGGACCATCTGACACATTTACAGGAAACCTTTGACATATTGAGACAGTACAGCATAAAGCTCAACCCCGAGAAATGTGCATTCGAGGTCGGTTCAAGTAAATTCCTCAGCTTTATGGCATCAAATCGGGAAATCGAGATCAACCCCGATAAAATCAAGGCAATTGAATATATCACTGTCGTGGACAGCGTTAAGGCTGTACAAAGGCTAACAAGACGGATAGCTGCTTTAGGTCGGTCCATCTCAATCTTCTGATCGAAGCCACAAGTTCTTCTCACTTCTCGAAAAGAAGAACAGTTTTACATGGACCCCGGAATGCCAACAGGCATTGGAAGAATTAAAGTGGTACCTTTCACCCACCATTGCATCATACTCCAAAAGCGGATGAGCAACTCTACTTATATTTGGCAGTCTCGGAGGTCGCGGTAAGTGGTGTCTTAGTTTGAGAAGAACAAGGTATGCAATTTCCCGTTTGCTATGTTAGCCGGACTTTAGGCGAACCAGTGACCCGGTACCCACACTTAGAAATATTAGCGCTCGCTCTAATAAGCGCCTCTAGGAAATTAAAACCATATTTTCAATGTCACCCAATTTGTGTTGTAACCACTTATCCCCTTCGAAACACTTTGCACAAGCCCGATCTCTCGGGCCGACTAGCCAAATGGGCCATCGAAATCAGTGGATACGATATCGAGTATCAGCCCCGAACAACCATCAAGTCTCAAATCTTAGTAGACTTAGTAGCCAACTTCGCATCAGCCCTCGTGCTTGAGGTCAAAAAGGATCTATTGCTAAAATCGAGCACATCCTCAGGGGTGTGGACCCTTTTCACATACGGTGCTTCAAATGTGAAGAGGTCCGGGCTAGGCGTCATGTTGAAGCCACCTACAGGCAATATGATTAGACAATCAATCAAAACCCCTAAGTTGACTAAAAATGAGGCCGAGTATGAGGCCATGATTGCAGGTCTCGAGCTAGCTAAAAGTTTGGGAGCTGAGGTCATCGAGGCTAAGTGTGATTCCCAACTCATGGTTAACCAGGTCAACAAAACCGTCGAAGTTCGAGAAGATCGAATGCAAAGGTACTTGGATAAATTGCAGGTAACGTGACACCGGTTCAAAGAATGGACCCTACAGCATGTACCTTGAGAACAGAATAGTGAGGTCGATGCCCTTGCAAACTTAGGGTCATCTGTCGAAGATGATGAAATAGCTTGGGGACTGTCGTACAACTTTCAAAATCGTTGGTCGAGGAAGGTCACGCCAATGTAAACTCCACAAGCCTAACTTGGGATTGGTGGAACAAATATATCGATTATCTGAAGAACGGGAAACTTCCCTCGGACTCTAAGGAATCGAGAACTCTTCGAACGAAAGCTGCACGATTTACATTGGCCGAAGATGAAACATTGTACAGAAGGATGTTCGATGAGCCATTGGCAATATGCTTGGGTCTGGGAGACACCTACTACGTCCTACGAGAAATTCACGAGGGCACTTGCGGTAACCATTCCAGTGTCGTAACACTGGTTACAAAGTCATCAGAGTAGGATATTATTGGGACAGTACGAAAAAAAATACAGTTCGTTCAAAAATATGACAAATGCCAAAGGCATGCGCCGATGATACACCAACCTGGAGAGCAACTTCATTCAGTCCGATCCCGTGGCCATTCATGAAATGGGGGATATACATCGTTGGTCCTCTGCCATCGGCCCTAGGTAAAGCTAAGTTTATTTTATTTATGACTGGCTATTTCTCTAAGTGGATTGAAGCACAAGCTTTAGAGAAAGTCAGAGAAAGAAGTTATAGACTTCATCTGGGATCACATCGTATGCCGATTCGGGAACCCGCCAAGATAGTGTGCGACAATGGAAAATAATTTATTGGCAGCCAATTAACAAAGTTCCTCGAAGATCGCAAAATAAAAGGGATATTATCGACGTTGTATCATCCTAGTGGGAACAGACAGGCTGAATCAATGAACAAGATCATCATTCAAAACCTAAAGAAAAGGTTGAACGACGCTAAGGGGAAATGGAGATAAATTTTGCCCAAAGTCCTTTGGGCATATCGGACAACGACAAAATCCAGTACGGGGCCAACACCGTTCTCCTTAGTATATGGCATCGATGCTCTGATCCCAGTCGAAGTCGGGGAACCAAGCGTCAGGTGTTGATACACAACGGAAGAATCAAATCACGAGTCTATGATCACAAGTCTTGAATGGTTAGACGAAAAATGGGAAGCGTCCCTCGTCTGAATGGCCGCCCATAAACAACGAATCGAAAGGTATTATAATCGAAGAGCCAATCTTCGACACCTCAAAATACGGGACTTAGTTCTGAGAAAAGTGACCCTCAACACCCGACATCCAAACAAGGGAAAACTTGGCCTGAATTGGGAAGCACCATATCAGGTTCTCGGTGTCATCAGAAAGGGATCTTACAAGCTTGGCATGATAAATAGCGAACAACTGCCAAATAATTGGAACATATCACTCCTCAAACGATACTATTTCTAAGGTATGACTCTCTCCCTTTTTCATTTATGTTTAACAGTTACCTATTACAGGTGTTCAATCGAAGATAGCAGGAAATTCTTCAACACAAAAACTTCAGGTTTTAAAGCACGCGTTGCACTCTTTTTCCCTTAGATCGATTTTTGTCCCAAATGGGTTTTTCCGACGAGGTTTTTAATAAGGCAACAACTATATGTGCTACCTGGGAATAATTCAACAGTATCTGAGGCTTCTTTACAATCAACCTCGAATACTGGGTTAGGGGGGAATCACCCTCAGATGTTATATTTTCAAGGAAGATGCTTCGTGTCAACAGGGTCTTGATAGGAAAATTTTGTAAAGGGCCAAATGGTCGAACGAACCGTGCCCAAGTAGATTTCCCGAGCCCTAATGATAAAATATGTATGCATGAATGACCTATTGAACAAAGTACTTTTTCCTTATCAGATGTTCCATGCCTTAGTGAAATTTCTACTTTAGAATTTTGTATTTACGATATTTTACGGAAATCGGCTGAAGAGCCAATCACAACTAAAGCTCGAGCAATTAACTCCGTTGTGATGACCCAAAGGGGTCATCACCTGTTTTAAATGAATTCAGTGCTTCCGAGGACTTGAAAACCTCATTTACAGTCGCCTCAATTTGCATGCGCAGTTCGGGCGCGTAGCCGGAAAGCTTAAATATGAAATTCTGTGAAAAATGCTAAGTTTTGATGTTAAAATGAATAAATTTTACCTTGGTCAACGTTTTGGGTAAACGGACCCGGACCCGTGATTTGACGGTCCCGGAGGGTCCGTAGGAAAATATGGGATGTGGGTGTACGCTCGGAATCGAATTTCCGAGGTCCCAAGCACGAGGAATGAATTTTTTTGTAAAATTGTTTTCTGAAATTGTTTAAGGAAATTGGAAAGGAAATCTGATTAGAAAGCGATGGTATCGGGCCCGTATTTTGGTTTCGATGCCCGGTACAGGTCTTATATATGTTTTAAGTCCTTCCTGAAAAGTTTGGTAAGAAACGGACGTCGTTTGACGTGATTCGGACCTAAATTGCGAAAAATTGATGTTTAAAGGAGTTTTGAGAATTTCAGTGATCTTGAGGTTTAATTCGATGTTCATGATGTTATATTGGTGATTTGATTACACGAATATGTTCGTAGGATGTTTTTGAGGTCGTGTGTATACTTGGGTTGGAGTTCCGAGGGCTCGGGTGAGGTTCGAGTAGTTTCCGGGATGCCTTAGGCTTAGAAAATCAGATGTTGCAGGTTCAGGAGTTGCAGGTCTCTGAACCCTCTAATGCGGTCCGCGAGAAATCGAGTGCGTCCGCGGAGGGGCCAGCACGGCCACGGTCGCCTTTGTGCGGGGCACGGTGAAGGCTGTGCGGCCGGAGTCGGCTTTGTGCGGTCCGCACAGGGTGCTGAACTGCAGGTCTTCAGGTAAGCCTGTGCGGCCTCGGTCCATTTAATGTGGTCCGCACAGGGGTCTCAGAGGGGCATATATAGACGGGATTTTCAGTCCTTTTTCATTTTTCAAAACCCTAAAAACATAAGAGGCGATTTTTTCAAACAACCTTTCTTCTCCAAAACGTTGGTAAGTGATTTCTAACTTATTTTCTTCACTCCTTAACATCTTTTAACATGATTTCAACCTAAAATCAAAGATTTTCATGGGGAAAATTGGGTGTTTTGGGTAGAACCTAGGTTTTTCCAAAAATTGGGGCTTTGGACCTCAATTTGAGGTCCGATTTCAAAACAAATTATATATTTGAGTTCGTGGGGGAATGGGTACTCGTGTTTTGGTTCGAACCTCGGGTTTTGACCACGTGGGCCCGGGGGTGATTTTTGACTTTTTGGGTAAAACTTGGGAAAACTCATTTTCATGCATTGGGGTTGATTCATTCAGTGTTTATTAATGTAATTAAGTAATTTGTGATTAGATACGAGCAAACTGGTGGTGGAATCATGGGGTAAAGCTATACTTGAGGCTTAAGTTGTGTGCAAGGCATTGAGGTAAGTGTTTGGTCTAACCCTAGCTTGAGGGACTAGGAGTTGAGTCTTATTTGCTAATTGCTTCTTGTTGAGTACGACGTATAGGCATGGTGACGGGTATCTATGCGTTGGTGTCTAGCATGACCGTGAGTCTTTAAATTGTGAATATCTTGATTCGTTGTATTTCTCTTGCCTTGGTTATGATTCCTATTTGTTGTGAAAAGCTTGTTAAAGGAAATTGTGACCTATGAACAACGAGGAGCATTGGCTCAAGTTATATTTTTCAATTGTGAACGTATATGAAATGGTTGAATCCCTTTGGAGCATTGGCTCAAGTGGTAAAGTGAGATATGAAATAAAAGTGAAAGGAAGAGAAAGAGTATTTAAATTGTCCCCTTGCCGGGATATTGTTGTTTATTGATTGTTTTGCCTTGCCGGGATGTTGAGATTATTGATGTTGTACCCTTGCTGGGATTTAATTGTTCAATTGTGTTCCCTTGCCGGGATTTCTTTTATTATTTTGTTTATTCCCTTGCCCCTTGTTTGTGATTGTTGTTTGGGTGAGGAAGAGTGTTAAAGCACGAAGGGTGATGTCGTGCATTGTTTGTTTGTTGCGAGGAAAGAGTGTAAAGCACGAAGGGTGATGCCGTGCATTGTTTGCTTATGGTGAGGAAAGAGAGTAAAGCACGAAGGGTGATGCCGTGCCGCACGATGTACCATTCCGTGCCGATTCTATTGATTATATGTGAGGAAAGAGAGTAAAAGCACGAAGGGTGATGCCGTGCACACTTTATTATATCATTGCTTGGTGAGGATGAGAGAAAAAGCATTCAGGGTGATGCCGTGCACTTGTTGCTTTCTGTTTCTTTATTAATGTCTGAGTTGTGTTGTTTCCTTCGTTACTGGACGACTTTTACTTGAATTTGTTATTTCCCCCATAGCATGCTCCCCCTCCCATATTAATTACTTGTCTCTGTATTTCGATTCTGCTGTATATATATATATATATATATATAACTGCACAGGTTTATGTGGTAGTCCGGTCTAGCCTCGTCACTACTTCGCCGGGGTTATGCTAGGAACTTACCAGCATATGGGGTCGGTTGTGCTGATGCTACACTCTGTGCTCTTTTGCACAGATCCAGGTGTTGGAGCAGCTTACGATGTGCAGCAGTAGTTATGGAGCCGACCTTCAGTCCACAAGACTCCGAGGTAGCCTTGCTGGCGTCCGCAGGCCCGGCGTCTCTTCTTTCAGTTTTTCATGTTCTATTGATATGTGTATTCGAGACAGACTATGTGCTTTATTTCAAACTCTGATTTGTACTAATCCTAGACAGTCCGTGTATTGTTGTGACACCAGGTGCTGGGTAGAGACTTGTATTGGCTTTCTAGACGCTGTTTCTATGTTTAGTTCAAACTTTCGCTAAATTTTACTTTTCGTTGTCTTTTAACTGCTTATTCATTGATAATTTAATTTTTTAATCATGTATAAAACAAGATAGGTTAATTTTTGCAAAGGTTCTTGGCTTGTTTAGCTACCACGAGTAGGCGCCATCACGACCCCCGAGGGTGGAAAATCCGGGTCGTGACAAGTTGGTATCAGAGCTCTAGGTTACATAGGTCTCACAACTCACAGACAAGCTTAGTAGAGTCTGAGGGATCGGTACGGAGACGTCTGTACTTATTCCCCAGAGGCTACTGAGTTAGGAAAAGTTTCACATTTGTTCTTTCTTGTCGTGCGGTTTGGTTTCTCAACGCTAATTGAATTTCTACTCTGTTCTTTCGCAGATGGCGAGAACACGCACTTCCTCATCTTTTGATCAGCAGTTCGAGCCCCAGGCAGCTCCCACTAGGGGCAGAGGGCGAGGCCGAGGCCGTGCTAGAGGCCGAGGTAGGGGCAAAGCTCAGCCCCGAGCAGCAGCACCAGTGGCTGAGCCTCAGGTTGACTTCGACGGGGGGGTTCCGGCCCCGGCCACAGCAGTTCTGGTGGGCCCAGCTTAGGTCCCAGAGGGGTTTATTACTACCCCAGTTCTTCAGGATGCTCTGGTCCAGTTGGTGGGTCTCATGGAGAGTATTACCCGAGCAGGTTTGCTTCCTGTAGCACCAGCCGTCTGTCAGGCTGGAGGAGGGATCCAGACTCCTGCTACTCGTACTCCGGAGCAGGTAGCTCCCCTGATTCAGACTCCAGCAGTTCATCCAGTTAGAGCAGTTCAGCCGGGTGTGGTAGCCAAGGCCGGTGAGGGAGCAGCTATGTCTGCCGATGCTTTGTGGAGACTGGACAGGTTCACCAAGCTCTTCACTTCTACATTCAGCGGTACATCTACTGAGGATCCCCAGGATTATCTAGATAGTTTCCACGAGGTTCTTCAGAACATGGGTATTGTTGAGACCAATGGGGTTGATTTCGCTACATTCCGGTTGTTTGGATCCGCCAAGACTTGGTGGAGGAATTATTGTTTAGCTAGACTAGCAGGATCTCCAGCCTTGACATGGGAGCAGTTCACACAGCTATTTCTGGAGAAGTTTCTCCCTATTACACAGCAAGAGGCCTATCGGAGGCAGTTCGAGCGCCTTCAGCAGGGATCCATGACTGTCACCCAGTACGAGACCAGGTTCATTGAGTTGGCTCGTCATGCTCTTATCATACTTCCCACTGAGAGGGAAAGAGTGAGACGATTTATTGATGGACTCATTCAGCCGATTCGTCTCCAGATGGCTAGAGAGACTAGGAGTGAGATATCCTTCCAGGAGGCGGCCAATGTGGCCCGGAGGGTTGAGATGGTATTATCACAGGGGGGTGGTCATAGAGCAGACAAGAGACCCCGTCAGTCAGGCAGATTCAGTGGTGCCTCGTCTGGAGGCAGAGATTCATATGGTAGAGGCCATCCTCCTAGGTCTTATCAGTCATCACTTCAGGTTTCTCACGGAGCTTCAGGTGGCCGTGGTCCCCAGATGCAGTATTCTGATCAGCAGCCCTACAGTGCACCACCTGCTCCTATCAGTGCACCGCCGCTTCAGAGTTTTCGGGGTGGTCATTCAGGTCTCCAGGGCCAGCAGTCTCAGTAGCCGAGAGCTTGTTACACTTGTGGTGAGACGGGCCACATTGCTAGGTTTTGCCCTCGAGCACCGAGCAGCTCTCAGCATCAGGGTTCTCGTGCCATGGTACAAGCACCAAATGTTCCGCAGCCCGCCCAGCCAGCTAGGGGTGGAGGTAGAGGTGCTAGAGGTGGAGGTAGAGGTCCTAGATGTGGATCTTAGGCGGCTAGAGGTGGAGGCCAGCCAGCAGCAGGCCGTCCCATAGAGGTAGATCAAAGTGGTGGGGCCCAGCCCCGATGTTATGCTCTTCAGGCCAGACCCGAGGCAGAGGCTTCAGATGCGGTTATTACAGGTACGGTTCTGGTTTGTGATAGAGATGCTTCAGTGTTATTTGATCTGGGGTCTACGTATTCGTATGTGTCATCTTATTTTGCCCCGTACTTGGTCATGCCTAGTGACGCATTGAGTATTCCTGTTTATGTCTCTACACCGGTGGGTGATTCTATTGTGGTCGATCGAGTCCATCATTCTTGTATTATGGTGATTGGGGGTCTTGAGACTCGTGTAGATTTGTTGCTTCTAGACGTGGTTGATTTCGATATTATATTGGGGATGGACTGGTTATCACCCTATCACGCTATCTTGGACTGTCATGACAAGACTGTGACCTTAGCTTTACCGGGTATGCCTCGTTTAGAGTAGAGAGGGACTCCTGGTCATTCTACCCGCAGTGTTATATCGTATGTGAAGGCTCGGCGTATGGTCGAGAAGGGGTGTTTGGCATATTTAGCCTATGTTCGGGATTCCAGTGCTGAGTTTTCCTCTATTGATTCTGTGCCCATTGTTTGTGAGTTCCCTGATGTTTTTCCTTCGGACCTGCCAGGTATGCCACCCGACAAGGATATTGATTTCTGCATTGATTTGGTACCGGGCACTCAGCCCATTTCTATCCCACCATATCGTATGGCCCCGTCAGAGTTGAAAGAGTTAAAGGAACAGTTGCAGGATTTGCTTGAGAAGGGTTTCATTAGACCCAGTGTCTCACCTTGGGGGTGCGCCGGTGCTATTTGTCAAGAAGAAGGATGGGTCAATGAGAATGTGTATTGATTACCGACAATTGAACAAGGTAACGATCATGAATAAGTATCCACTGTCGAGGATTGATGATTTGTTCGACCAGCTTCAGGGTGCTAGGGTATTTTCCAAGATTGACTTGAGATCTGGCTACCACCAGTTGAGGATTAGGGCATCCGATGTCCCTAAGACAGCTTTCCGCACTCGGTATGGGCATTATGAGTTTTTGGTTATGTCATTCGGGTTGACAAACGCCCCAGCAGCTTTTATGGACTTGATGAGCCGAGTGTTCAGGCCTTATTTGGACACACTCGTGATAGTTTTCATTGATGATATATTGATATATTCCCGCAGCCAGGAGGAGCACGAGCAGCACATTAGAGTGGTTCTTCAGACTCTGAGGAATAGTCGGTTATATGCCAAGTTCTCCAAGTGTGAGTTCTGGCTGAGTTCAGTTTCATTTCTGGGTCATGTTGTATCAGCAGAGGGTATTCAAGTGGACCCAAAGAAGATAGAGGCAGTCAAGAACTGTCCTAGACCAGCATCAGCTACAGAGATCCGGAGTTTCTTGGGGTTGGCAGGCTACTATCGACGGTTCGTGGAGGGGTTTTCATCCATTGCAGCCCCAATGACCAGATTGACCCAGAAGGGTGCCTAGTTCAGATGGTCGGATGAGTGTGAGGCGAGCTTTCAGAAGCTCAAGACAGCTCTGACTACGGCACCGGTGTTTGTTTTGCCCATAGGTTGAGGGCCTTATACAGTCTATTGTGATGCTTCCCATGTTGGGCTTGGAGCAGTGTTGATGCAGGATGGCAAGATCATTGCCTATGCTTCGAGGCAGTTGAAGATTCATGAGAAGAACTATCTGGTTCATGATTTGGAGTTGGCAGCCATAGTTCACGCATTGAAGATTTGGAGGCATTATCTGTATGGCGTGGCATGTGAGGTGTTCACGGATCACAAGAGTCTTCAGTACTTGTTCAAGCAAAAGGAGTTGAATTTGAGGCAGAGGAGGTGGTTGGAGTTGTTGAAGGATTATGATATCAACATTTTATATCATCCGGGGAAGGCCAATGTGGTGGCTGATGCATTGAGTAGGAAGTCAGCCAGTATGGGCAGTCTTGCTTATATTTCGGCCGGTGAGAGGCCGCTTGCTTTGGATGTTCAGGCCTTAGCCAATCAGTTCGTGAGGCTAGATGTTTCTGAGCTCAGTCGTGTGTTAGCTTGCACGGTAGCTCGTTCTTCATTATTGGAGCGTATCCATGATCGACAGTATGATGATCCCCATTTGTGTGTCCTTAGAAACACGGTGCAGCGCGGAGGTGCCAGGCATGTTACCTTAGATGATGATGGAGTTTTGAGATTGCAGCGTCGAGTATGTGTGCCTAATGTGGATGGGCTCCGAGAGTTGATTTTGGAGGAGGCCCATAGCTCCCGGTACTCTATTCATCCGGGCGCCGCGAAGATGTATCAGGATTTGCGGCAGCATTATTGGTGGCGTAGAATGAAGAAGGATATCGTAGTATATGTGGCTCGTTGTTTGAATTGTCAGCAGGTTAAGTACAAGCATCAGAGGCCTGGTGGTTTATTTCAGAGGATTGAGCTTCCCAAGTGGAAGTGGGAGCGGATTACTATGGACTTCGTTACTGGACTTTCGCTGACTCGGAAGAAGTTCGATGCAGTATGGGTCATTGTTGATAGGCTGACCAAGTCAGCTCATTTCATTCCTGTAGCAGTCTCCTATTCTTCTGAGAGGTTAGCTGAGATCTACGTTCGGGAGATTGTCCGCCTTCATGGTGTGCCCGTATCTATCATTTCGGACCGGGGTACGCAGTTTACCCCGCGCTTCTGGAGAGAAGTTCAGCGAGAGTTGGGCACACGGGTTGAGTTGAGTACAGCATTTCATCCCCAGACGGACGGTCAGTCCGAGCGGACTATTAAGATTTTGGAGAACATGCTTCGAGCTTGTGTCATTGACTTTGGGGGTTCGTTGGATCAGCTTTTGCCCTTAGCAGAGTTTGCCTACAATAACAGCTACCAGTCGAGCATCCAGATGGCTCCTTACGAGGCCTTATATGGTAGGTGGTGTCGATCTCCGGTCGGATGGTTTGAGCCAGAAGAGGCTCGGTTGTTGGGTACAGATCTGGTTCAGGAGGCCTTGGACAAGGTCAGGATCATTCAGGATAGGCTTCGTTCAGCTCAGTCCAGTCAAAAGAGCTATGCAGACCGCAAGGTTCGAGATGTGGCTTTTATGGTCGGTGAGCGGGTATTGCTTCGAGTGTCGCCTATGAAGGGCGTGATGAGATTTGGGAAGAAGGGCAAGTTTAGCCCTAGGTTAATTGGCCTGTTTGAGATCCTTGATCGAGTGGGAGAGGTGGCTTATAGACTTGCATTGCCGCCGAGCTTATCAGCCGTACACCTAGTGTTTCATGTGTCCATGCTTCGGAGATATCACGGCGATCCAGCCCACGCATTAGATTTCAGCACTGTCCAGTTGGACAAGGACTTGTCTTATGAGGAGGAGCCGGTAGCTATTCTAGACCAGCAGATTCGTCAGTTGAGGTCAAAGAGTTTTCCTTCTGTTCGTGTTCAATGGAGAGGTCAGCCTCCTGAGGCATCGACCTGGGAGTCCGAGTCCGATATGCGGAGCCGTTATCCTCATCTTTTCCCCGACTTAGGTACTTCTTCCTTCTGTCCGTTCGAGGACGAACGGTTGTTTTAGAGGTGGAGAATGTGACGACCCAAAGGGGTCATCACCTGTTTTAAATGAATTTTGTGCTTCCGAGGCCTTGAAAACCTCATTTAGAGTTGCCTCGATTTACCTGCGCAGTACGGGCGCGTAGCCAGAAAGCTTAAATATGAAATTTTGTGAAAAATGCTAAGTTTTGATGTTAAAATGAATAAATTTGACCTTGGTCAACGTTTTGGGTAAACGGACCCGGACACGTGATTTGACGGTCCCGGAGGGTCCGTAGGAAAATATGGGACGTGGGCGTATGTCGGAATCGAATTTTCGAGGTCCCAAGCCCGAGAAATGAATTTTTTTGTAAATTATTTTCTAATATTGTTTAAGGAAATTGGAAATGAAATCTTATTAGAAAGCGATAGTATCGGGACCGTATTTTGGTTCCGACACCTGGTACATGTCTTATATATGTTTTAAGTCCTTCCTGAAAAGTTTGGTAAGAAACGGACGTCGTTTGACGTGATTCGGACCTAAATTGCGAAAAATTGATGTTTAAAGGAGTTTTGAGAATTTCATTGATCTTGAGGTTTAATTCGATGTTCATGATGTTATATTGGTGATTTGATTACCCGAATATGTTCGTAGGATGTTTTTTAGGTCGTGTGTATACTTGGGTTGGAGTTCCGAGGGCTCGGGTGAGGTTTGAGTAGGTTCCGGGATGCCTTAGGCTTAAAAAATCAGATGTTGCAGGTTCAGGAGTTGCAGGTCTCTGAACCATCTAATGCGGTCCGCGAGAAATTGAGTGCGACCGCGGAGGGGCCAGCGCGGCCGCGGCCGCCTTTGTGTGGGGCGCGGTGAAGGTTGTGCGGCCGCAGTCGGCTTTGTGCGGTCCGCACAGGGTGCTGAACTGCAGGTCTTCAGGTAAGCCTGTGCGGCCGCGGTCCATTTAATGCGGTCCACACAGGGGGTCTCAGAGGGGTATATATAGATGGGATTTTCAGTCATTTTTCATTTTTCAAAACCCTAAAAACATAAGAGGCGATTTTTCAAACAACCTTTCTTCTCCAAAAAGTTGGTAAGTGATTTCTAACTTATTTTCTTCACTCCTTAACATCTTTTAACATGATTTCAACCCAAAATCAAAGATTTTCATGGGGAAAATTGGGTGTTTTGGGTAGAACCTAGGTTGACCTCAATTTGAGGTCCGATTTCAAAACAAATTATATATTTGAGTTCGTGGGGAAATGGGTACTCAGGTTTTGATTCGAACCTCGGGTTTTGACCACGTGGGCTCGGGGGTGATTTTTGACTTTTTGGGTAAAACTTGGGAAAACTCATTTTCATGCATTGGGGTTGATTCATTCAGTGTTTATTAATATAATTAAGTAATTTGTGATTAGATACGAGCGAATTGGCGGTGGAATCGCGGGGTAAAGCTATACTTGAGGCTTAAGTTGTGTGCAAGGCACTGAGGTAAGTGTTTGGTCTAACCCTAGCTTGAGGGACTAGGAGTTGAGTCTTATTTGCTAATTGCTTCTTGTTGAGTACGACGTATAGGCATGGTGACGGGTATCTATACGTTGGTGTCTAGCATGACCGTGAGTCTTTAAGTTGTGAATATCTTGATTTCGTTGTATTTCTCTTGCCTTAGTGATGATTCCTATTTGTTGTGAAAAGCTTGTGAAAGGAAATTGTGACCTATGAACAACGAGGAGCATTGGCTCAAGTTATATTTTTCAAATGTGAAAGTATATGAAATGGTTGAATCCCTTTGGAGCATTGGCTCAAGTGGTAAAGTGAGATATGAAATAAAAGTGAAAGGAAGAGAAAGAGTATTTAAATTGTCCCCTTGCCGGGATATTGTTGTTTATTGATTGTTTTCCCTTACCGGGATGTTGAGATTATTGATGTTGTACCCTTGCCGGGATTTAATTGTTCAATTGTGTTCCCTTGCCGGGATTTCTTTTATTATTTTGTTTATTCCCTTGCCCCTTGTTTGTGATTGTTGTTTGGGTGAGGAAGAGTGTTAAAGCACGAAGGGTGATGCCGTGCATTGTTTGTTTGTTGCGAGGAAAGAGTGTAAAGCACGAAGGGTGATGCCGTGCATTGTTTGCTTATGGTGAGGAAAGAGAGTAAAGCACGAAGGGTGATATCGTGCCGCACGATGTACCATTCTGTGCCGATTCTATTGATTATATGTGAGGAAAGAGAGTAAAAGCACGAACTCCCATAGCATGCTCTCCCTCCCATATTAATTACTTGTCTCTGTATTTCGATTCCACTGTATATGCATATATAACTGCATAGGTTTATGTGGTAGTCCGGTCTAGCCTCGTCACTACTTCGCCGGGGTTAGGCTAGGCACTTACCAGCACATGGGGTCGGTTGTGCTGATGCTACACTCTGTGCTCTTTTGCACAGATTCAGCTGTTGGAGCAGCTTACGGTGCGCAACAGTAGTTAGGGAGCCGACCTTCAGTCCACGAGACTCCGAGGTAGCCTTGCTGGCGTCCGTAGGCCCGGCGTCTCTTCTTTCAGTTTTTCATGTTCTGTTGACATTTGTATTCGAGACAGACTATGTCCTTTATTTCAAACTCTTATTTGTAGTAATCCTAGACAGTCTGTGTATTGTTGTGACACCAGGTGCTGGGTAGAGACTTGTATTGGCTTTCTAGACGCTATTTCTATGTTTAGTTCAGACTTCCGCTAAATTTTACTTTTCGTTGTCTTTTAACTGCTTATACATTGATAATTTAATTGTTTAATCACGTATAAAACAAGATAGGTTAATTTTTGCAAAGGTTCTTGGCTTGCCTAGCTACCACGAGTAAGCGCCATCACGACCCCCGAGGGTGGGAAATCCGAGTCGTGACATCCGTACTCGGGGACTGTCGTCCGAAAATCGACACACTCGAATTGTTAAACTTCGAAATCTTAAGACCTTAAAAAGGCAATCCTCGATTTCATGGGCCACGGCCACCCCACTCGGGGACTAATACTTCAAACAAGTTTGAAGTATAATCGATAGACAAGCCCAATGGGCAAATATCAAGTTAAAGGCTACGGTAAAACTAACTTGGTTCGGAGACGTCCGAATTCCTAATCAAAAAGGCCTTCAAATATTTTCATAAAACTGGTTTAAAAAAGGCTACCCTCGGCAAATTTACATAGGGTTTCGATAAAGTCAACCCTTGAAACCTTAAGAGGTACCAAATTGAACAAACTTATGCTAAGGCATAACAAAGTTTTATGACAACACTAAATCCTAATGGGTAGAGATTTATCTCATGCTAAGGCATAACAAATCAAACTTTTAAGCCAACGAAAAAGCCACTATTTTGAGGCCATATCGGCCCAATTAAAGAGCCTAAGGGCCATACATTATTGAGCTCGAGGACTCGCCCTCGCTTAACCAAAACCCAAGGGTTTTTATTACTCCGAGTTCGAACAAAGTACTCACTCGATTATAGAAATTATAGCAAGCCGATTTCAACAAAAATTTCACGGGGCAACAAAGTGAGTTAAATTCCTCACAAGGCCTAAAGTATATCGGAATAATCATATGGAGAAAACAAGGCAGAGTTTTCACAAAACGAAAATCAGAGACAAATCGGAAATAAAAAGGATCTTTCATATATACGAGAGTATTTACAAAGACCAATCAGGGTCTTACACAAAAGTCTAAAAAGAAGAAAAAAGTTCTAAGTGCCCAATCTTCCCCAGGAGCTTCATCTTCATCTTCTCCGCTCTCGAACCCGCTCGCACTCTCGGAGTCATCGTCATCAGAGAGCGAAGCTTCGGCTTTGACTTCTAGCACTTTCGCATTCTCGATATCAGCCGTGAGGTCAAAGCCACGAGCATGAATCTCCTCGAGAGTCTCTCTGCGAGACTGGCGCTTAGCATGATCGGCAACGCAGGATAATCGAACCTTAGCAGCATCGGAAATTTCCTTTGCTCGGGCGATAGCGGCTACAGTATTTGTTCGGTAGACGGCCACGACTGCCTCTGCCTCGACCTTCACTTTTTCCGCCTCGGATGTGGCTTTTGCAAGCTCAGCGGCCAACCGAGTCTCAAACTCTTCAATTTTCTTGGCTCAGGCCAAGCTCTCCTCTTTCAAGATTTGGAGTTGACGTTCAACTGAAGACAGTTGGGCTCGAGCCATATCTTTCTCCGAGGCGAGGCGGCCCATGTTCTATTTCCACCCCAAAGTCTCTGCCTCTTTTATCTCTGCTTCCTCGTGAAGCTGCTCGATCTTTTCGGCCTTCTGGTGTACCTGCAAGATCTAAGTGTTAGTCTCCAATATCAAATTGATATGTCAAGCTCCCAAAAATTTACATTACCTGCTCGATGAGACCGGTTTGCTTTTTAGGAGCTATTGCCAATTCAGCTCGGAGGTCCCTAATCTCCTCTTGTTTTTGTGCATAGAGGAGTTTGAGGGCATCTCTCTCCTCCGTGAGCCTTTTGAGATCGGCCTCACACATGTTCAACTCAGCTTGGAATTTGGAAAATGCTTCCCGATGAAGCGTCGTATCCTATGGAGAAAGGAAGGAAATCAGACAAAAGGAAATAAAAAAAAACATAAAACATAATAATCGGAGCTTAAATCTACCTAGTTCAGGAGTCGCTGAGCTTCATCGAAAATGATCGATGCATCCAGGTCGGGAACATCATCGACCCCCGTGAAGCAGCCACGAAATAAGTCATCCCTTTCGTGGGTCGTTCCCACATCGAGGGTCTCCATATCCCTGGCCTCCCGAATTTGCCCCGCGGAAAACGAAGGGAGGGGAGGCGAATCATCAATATTGATTGCCCCAAGCATGACATTTAGGGCGCTCTCTCCTTCCTGAAGGGCCTCGGAAAGCGGACTCTTCAGGGACACCCGCGATTAATCATCACGGCGGACAAGCACACTCGCCGATTGTTCGTCACGGCGAGAGACATCTTCAGAAAGCGTGGCAAGTCATTCGCCAAGGCCATTACCAACAACAGGATTATGTTCGAGATGTCAATTTGAAATCTCGATGAGCCTCTGATGACTCGGGGACATTGCTCGGACCATCTTCCGAGGTCTCCGAAGTCCGAAGATGAGCCTCCTCGACCATCATTGGCTTAGCTGCTTTAGAAGCTTCAACGCTTCTCCTCTTTCGAGCCACCAGCTCACAGTCAGCATCTTCTTCCTCCTCTTCTTCATCTCGTAGCTTTTGGGATACGTCGGCAGATAGAGAGGCAGTGTCATTCTTTGACTTACGAGCCTTGCTTTTCTTAGGCTTTGGAGTATCGGAAGGCGAGACCCTTTTCCTCTTCTTATCCTTAGCCGATTTCGGGGCCTCCTCCACCCCAGGCGGGGCCGTCCTCATTTTGGCAACATCCCCGAGACCTGCTTAAAAGTGAATCAAGTACAAATGAAAAGGAATGTTCAGAAAAGATCATCAAAAGCGTACAAAGTAAGCTTATTGTGATTCTTGGCCTCCCATCGGCCCCTCGCTAAATCGCTCCACGAGCGCTCAGCATATGTAGAAGTCAAAACCAGCTTCCGAACCCAACTTTCAAGGTTCAGGATTGCACCGGGCACCCAGGGAACCGATATATCATAATAAAAGACGTGGGTGAGAAAAGATGCGAGTGAAGGAAGATAAAAGAAACAAAGCAATCAATATAAGATGTTGATGAGTTTGTACTTACGCTTCATGTTTCATTCTCGGGGAACGGCTCTTCTCGGTCGGGATTAAATCGAAGGTGTTCACTCGGACAAACCGAACCATCCAGCCCCGATCTATATCCTCATCTGTACTCGAGAACAGCACATTTTTGGCTCGGCGATGGAGCCTTATTAAGTCGCCCCGATAGAAACGGGCGCTATACAGTCTAATGAGGTGACAGAGGGTATATGGCATCCCTTTGACCTTGCTCACGAAGAATCGGAGCAAGATAACAATGCGCCAAAAGGAAGGGTGTATCTGGCCAAGAGTTATTCGGTATTGGCGGCAGAAGTCGAGAATAACCGGATCAAAGGGACCCATCGTAAAGGGGTAAGTGTAAACACATAAGAACCTTTCTAAGTAGGTGGTGATGTCCTCTTCAGGGGTAGGAATCACCACCTTTTTATTTTTCCATTGGCAATCTTTTTTTACCTGCTCGAGATCGCCTTCGATTATCGAGCACATATATCTCGACATGGGTTCACATTGGCCAGGGGCCGAATAGGGTTTCTCAACTTTGAAGTCGGAGGAAAGATCGCACGACCCAGGAATGCAATCCTCAATGAGTGGCGCCACTGGCGTTTTATCGCCGGCCGGCCGCGATGAAGAAGCTTTCTCCTTCTGTGGAACGGTTTTAGATGTTTTTGCATTTCTATGTTAGTTCAGAAAAAAAAAAGATGGAGTTTGTTTTTTTGGGAGAGGATCGACAAACGGGATGTAAGTAATTTGCAGAATTGAGGAACTTGAAGGAAGGAGAGCTTTGAAGATTAAGAAAAATTTTAAAAATAAAGTTTGAGAAAATTATGAAGAGGATCTATTTATAATATTGCTATGAAGGTTTGAAAATGCTTGTGGCCGACCATTAACTGGCACTAATTAATGGTCGTAGGAGTTGTGCAGACGCGACGCTTCAGTCGCCTCCGCCGCTTACGTCACAAGGGAAACGTCATAATTGGTCGAAATCGAAGACTCAATTCGTTTCTTCTCATTACACTCCAAGACAAGGTACCGAGTTCGGAGATCGAGGTACCCATCGAGATCGAGATCCCCGACGATCGAGACCATATGTGATCAGCTTCGAGCGGAACGCAATAACGGATAAGCGAAATATCCGTAACCGGTCGGAGATCACGGCGGAAATCTCGAAGCGGATCAAGTCACACTACAACAAATGTGATTTTTAACCGCGAAATTATTAGCTATGATAGAAAATTCGTCACTAATTATTCACTTTTCGTGACAAAAATTATATTTCGTACTTAAATCCATGAGTCATATACTTTTAGTGACGAAACACAAACTTCGTAGCAAAAATTTTGTCCACTAAGGTTTCCAGCCAAAAACATGGATTGGCGCCAATTATTGAGAAACATTAGCCACAAAAATAAATTACCAGTGACAATTAATTTTGTCACTGATGTTGCAAATAATTTGTGACAAACCATCATATGTCTAAAAAAAATAATTAAAGTTTGGATACAAAACAGTTTCGTCACTAAAAATACATTGTTAAAATAGCAACGAAATAAAATTTGTAGTTAAATCGTACAAACTTTTGACATAAATTTTATATTCATTTGTGACTTTAGCTTTTGTCACTAATAATATACACAGTTAGTCATAATATATGCAGGCAATTTGTGACAAAATTATTTGTCTCAACTTTAATTAAAGTTTGGAATCGAGAAAAGTTCCTTCACTAAAAAATTTGTTGTTAAAATAGTGACAAAACGACTCTGTAGTTAATACTCCCTTCGGTCCAAAATAAGTGATTTTTTGATTGTTTTCACACATATTAAGAAATTCACCTTTTAACATTAATTAGCAATAAAATTGACCATATTAACCTTTACTATCTCTTCACATAAACACTCCTAACACATACTCCAACATTATTTACTCCATGGGTAATGTAGGAAAAAAATAATTAATTAATTCTTGGAATCTGAAAAAATCACTTATTTTGGACCACAAAAAAAATGCCAAAAAATTACTTATTTGGGAGAGGAGGGAATAGGTACATTTTTAGACATAAAGTTTTGTATTTATTGTGACTTCAATTTTCATCACTAACTATGTTAGAACCCGCGCAATACGAATAATTTAACAGAATATTAATCTTATAAAAATTAAGATCTAATATATTATATTATTTTAATAAACATGAGTTGTTATTTAATTATTAAATTATTTAATATAACAAATCTATACAAATTCAAAAGTATAAACATTATATAGTAATCAAATAAATTATTTGTTCCTTATTTATACTTTATTATTATTTAATTAGCAAGTACTTAGTACTATATATTTACTAATATGAATTTTTTATTAACTTGTCAACTGGCTTAATATTTTGATATTACTTCTCTTTAATATAATATAAAAATAGATTTTCTTACTCTGAAATATTTTTTAAAACTTATGTTATACTATTCAAAATTCTTCAATTGTCTAAATTTATCAATAATTGTCTTGAGTGCTATTTATTTATCCTTTTTTATTAATTAATTCAAAATATAAATATCATAAAATTATCTTGACCCCCTCTTTTTTTGTACATTCTTTTCTACTGCAATATTTGATTAGTTTTCTCATTTTGTATTTTACTAAAAATTTATATATTATTTTTTACTAAATTATAATTTTGAATTCATCAAAAGTATAAAGAGATAGGCTTTTTATTATTTTTATAAAAAATCTATCAATATTTTTAATAATTATTAATTTTTGCTATATATATAATATATATTTTTTAATGTATAATATTCTAATAGAATTTTTATATTTTTATTATAAAATTATGAGTTCAATTTATTAACTATAATTTCCTACCCGAGAAATTTAATTATTATATATATTTTTATATTTTCCAACAAATTTATATTTTTGTTCCTTTCTTATTTAATCGTATTTTCAATTATTTTATATTATTAAATTCACATATAAATTTTTAATAAATTACAAGTTTAATATAATATAATTAATATAATTTTATATTACTCTTAAAATTTAATTTGACTTTATCCTGTATTACTTTCTCAAATTATTTCGAAACATGTATCCTTTAAAACATCGTGTGCTTCATAAACACATGATCTCTTTGTATTTTTTAAATTATAATATTTTATTATATAAAAATTTCTTATTTTTATTTTATTTTGCTTATTCATTGTTCCACTCTAAACTATCATAAATTCACTTAGTTGGAAGATCATTTATCTTGATGCATGATTCTTATTATATAAGGTGTTTAAATATTTTTGAAAAAATATAGGGAATAAGGGAGTATATCGTAACTAAGCGATCATAAAATTTTAGGATATTCATAGTATATAAAGTATAGATGTTGGATATCGAAATACAAGGGGGAGTGATGTATATTTGTTACTGAGTCGTTATATTTGTATAAGATTGTCATAGTATAAGGAGTGTAAGTGTTTGATTTAAAATACAAAAGATATAGTTGCAACTGAGTCATATTACAAAGGTGTTTAATCTAATTTACCATAAGGTTTAATAATTTAAAAAATTCTAAGACTATTTTCTAAATATATTTTTAAATTGAAAAAGAAAAAGAGGAAAATTCTTTGAAAATAAATGATACTTTCATCTATTTTTCATAATGTTAGGTTCAACTAAACAATCTAAGGAATTTCAAAAAAAATCTAAGGACTTTTTTTTTTTTTTGCTGTATCTTTATTGAGAAAACATAATGTTTGATTTTCTTAAATTAAAAGAATTTTAAAAGGGTATTACGTAAAAGTATTGTTCTAAGGCTTCTTACAAAATATAGAGATTTCGGCCTTAGCGTATAATTTTGAATAGAATTTGAAAATTGATCTTTTACTTTATGTAGTTCTCTTTTGATTCTTTTACCAATTTAAATTTCTTTTCGTCAAATAAATAGAAATTCTAGATAAGTAAGAATAACTAGCATAACAAAGTGGACGACATATTCGGCTCATTTTCTTATTAAGATCCCTAAACTTAAGGAAATGAAACTGAAATCAATCCATAAAGTTATCCATCATTGATCAAATGCTCATTCCCACAAATTAAAACTGTAGACTGATTTACAGTTTCACATCTCCCGACTTCTCTCTCATGAAAAAGTGGCTTTGTTTCTTCAGAACTCTGCCACCATTGACGGTTTCACGAAAGATCAATAGGTTTGTCTTTCTTCTCTTTTTATTTAAACTCGTTAATCTTCTATGTTTTTATGTTGATGTCTTGTCTTTGCCTATCTTTTTTCTCTGACAAACAAGGTCATGCCTTCACCAATATGAGGCTCTTCAAGCCAAAACATGGGCGAGAGACAGAGCCAAGCAAGAAGAGATCCGTGAAAAACAGAAAAAGAAACTATGCAGTCAAGAAAGATATTCAAGAATCAAAAGATTTTAACATAGGGTTGGTTAAAGTAAAAGCTGAGTATTTTTTTTTTAATTGAGAAATGGTGAATGTATTAAGTGTTAGTTGCAGTTTCTTGATGTTAGTTGGGGATTTGAGACTGAAATCTTTGTAATATACAGTGTAAATGTCATGTTTTTTACTCCTCTACTTATGTTTTTGTGTATATATTTTTTATCCTCATCTTTATATTCCCATAGTCCCAAATATTGTAACTAATCCTCTATGAGAAATAAAGATTCTGCATTTTTTAACAATTTGTTCGATAAAGATTAAAATTTGCAAAAAAATGTATTATATTCAATTATAGAATATTCATTATTATTTATAAATTCTAAATATTAAAATAATCCATTTATCTAAAAAATGGCAAATATTAACAAAACCAATATAATCATCGCCAAATACCTTTTAGTCACAAATCGTTACAATTTTCTAGACAAACAAATTTGTCTTTAATTTTATACATTTAGGGACGAAAACATTTTTGTGTACAAATGATAATCTTTTTCTTAAAATTTGCATATCTTATGTGACAAAATCACATTTTTCAACTATAAATTAGAAACCACTTTAGACACAATTAGAATTGTCACTAATCAAGATAAAAATTAGTGAAAAATTTGTTTCGTCGGTATTAAGAATTTATTTAGTGACGAAAGTTATTTTCTACTACAAAAAAAGTTGAACTTTTTCTGACAAACAAGTTCGTCACTTATTCAATATATTTGGGGACGAAATAACAAAGTTGTCGCTAATGTAACGTCATTTAGCGAACCACTAAATCATCTTTGTAAACTTTTAGTGACCCATTTATGGCTACGAAGAATTGACGAAAAAAATTTGGTCAGAAAAGATATTTAGTGACGAAATAAAGCATTTTAGTGACAAAAACGTTTGTCGCTATAAATAAATTTGTTGTAGTGTCAAGGGCGGTTATTTGTATCAATCAGGGGATTTACTTCCGTAATTAGAATTGTACCACAATTAGGATTCCTATAGTATATAAAGAGGGGTCCCCATCATTTGTAAAACCTTACATTCATACAGATCAAAGCAATATAATGTTCCTCCATTATTCATCAACCTATTGTTCTTTACCTGTTCCTACTTTACCACTCTTGAGGGTTCATCAGCTCGAGGACACTGTCCAAATATCGGTTTGTTTTATATTCTTGTCAATTTCATCACTTATCTCTAAATTAATCAATTGGTATTAAGTGAAATCACGTATCCTTAAAACCACATTACAAACTTAATTGTTACTCGATTTTTAGGGTAAACAAATATCACCCCCAATCGTCATACATTTCCTAATTAACAACTTATTTTCTTGCTAAATTTGATCCCTTTATATTAAATATTCATGTAGCATGAACGTAATAATTTACTTATTAATTTAATTGTAAATTGCAAGAGCTTTACAAGATGCAAAACATAACTTTCACCAATAAAGTGAAGTTCATAACGAACCAATTGGGCTACATTTTAGCTCGTGCGATCGACTTTTGTGGGACATAACACTTTATGAAATCGTTCAAATATAGTAACATCCTATTGAACAATTAGATATTTTAATTTAGTTAGAGTATGTAAAATTAATGGAGGAGGCAAATTTTTATGTATTCGTTCGTGCTCGTGTGCACAAGATTATGTGGGAGGCGTGGCATTGTCTTAGTCAAGGTGGGTGTGGGTAGGGTATTTGTGTCGTCCTTAAGATCTATTCAAAACTTCTTGATCTACACCACTCTACTCGGTGACGAAGCCGTAAATTTTAATAAATGAATTCAAAAAATATAGAAGTATCACATTTTGTATTATAAATATATATAATACAGTGTCAGTGGCGGAGGCAGGATTATTGCTAAGGGGGGTCAAAAAAGAAAAAAGTTAAGAAGGTTAACTAGTTGAAATAGAACCAATGACCTTACAAAGATTTTGAACCCCTTTGACCACTAAGCTACGCTTTTGGGCTATGTCAAGGAGATTCAAAATATAATATATAGAAGTAAAAAAACAAATATTGCCTTATCTATACAGTATAATTTTTTGGCGAAGATTCAGGCGAACACCTTCCGCCCCTAAATCCGCCCCTGTCCTATAATGTCTTGACGAAAGATATTCAATTAAATCTCTTTATCACATGTAGTTCCAAATTCTCGCCAACCCCCACACCCCAATTAGCCTAAAAAGGGAAAGGATCGAAAAGAAAAGGCAAAGAGAACCTCTTCCCTCAAACCATGTCTTGCGAGGCCAAGACACAATGACCCACATGCGGATGGAGTTATTTAATTTTCATGGATTTCACCTCTTATTAATTATTGGCATTATTTAGATCTCCAATCTTGAGCAGATGAGTGTGTCACCAGAGAGATGGCTTCCCTCTCCTGCACAGATTCATCAGACTTCACTAGTCTCTACAGTAGCTACTTTGTTCTTCCTTAATTCGTCTTTGTATGATTGTTACTCATCTATGTATCTTTTCCATGAATTTTCTGTATGTGTTTTCCCTTCTCATTACTCTAAGTTCCAAGGAAAAGGTCCTATTTATTTATGGAGTCCCCACCTGAAACAAGGAAAATAAAAGCACAAAACAGAAGTTTTTTGGGTTTATTTGTTAATTAAAGGTCTAGGAGTCTAGAATATAATATAGGTCAGGTAGTAAGAAAATATCAAATGTATGGAGCGAGACATATGGCTTTTGACAAATATTTTTGCTTGCATGACTGGCTGTAATTCTTATAACAACCATTTTTATGGAATTATATAAGGTACAATTGCGATGGTTGATGAAAAATGCAACCTGGAAGCATGTATTTATTTAGAGTTGGGAGTTGAGAATGTGTGCGCGAAGAAGTAGCTACGCTGAGTTTTCTATTAAACCTGTAGATGAGAAATTTCTCTTAAGATCAATTTTGTGATACTTAGACAAAGTTGAACGACTTTTTGATTACAAACAATAGCTTATTGACTTTCATAATACTCAAGTAAAGTTGGATACCTTTTTTTATTGCAAAAGGTAAACTAGTGATCCTTCATAAATTAACCAAAGTGATAAATACTCAAGCACATTGCTAAAACTAGCTTCTTCTCCAACTTTTGTTCGGACCTCCAATTTTCGGCTACCACAGTTTGCTCATAGCTGCATAGTACTTCCACTTAGACACCTATCGTAATGGTAAACGGTTTGTCTCGTCGTTACCATGTTGATGATGTTAATGTTACGGTCGGTAAGTCTATTTATTCGGTACGGTGATGTTGCTGCATGGTAATTTTGCCTCTCAATTAAAAAGCTAGCGCCTCATTAAACAAATATTCTTAAACAAGAGAAAAGGGTGTTAAGATGAATTAAAGAAGGTTTATTTTTCCCTTGGGTTTTCTGATCTTTATGGAAAGGGTAGGGGAAAACTTTTCCAACTTGCACATGTGTTTGAGAGAGAGAAGGAGAAGACTTCAATTTGAAAAGTTTCAGTGCATGGGTTTGACAGAATTTTGTAAACACCAAGTTTTCGAGAGAGAGAAAGAGAGAGAAAAAGAGAAAGTGCGGGTGAAGGAGGAATTAATTGGATTCGGCCCAATTCTCTAGTTCTTTGGCCCAATTCTTTCTCAGAAAATAGTCCAGCCAAGAATCACACCGAATTTGAAGAATCGGATAATTTTTAACTAAATTGTATAAAAACGAAGCAAATCAGATTTATGGTGCGTTGGTAGGAAGGGAAATTTTTCTTACTTGCTTTTTGGTGTTTGGTTAGTAAGCAAAAAATATTATCTCAAAATTATGTATATATAATTTAAACAAACACTAGGGAAGATGGAGCGGGGTGGGGATCGGGAGAGGAGTAAGACAATAGGGATCAGGGGGTTGGGTTTAGTGGTCGAGATCCAACTTCAAGATTATGGGTCAAGGATCGGGGGTCAGAGTCGATGGTCAGGGTAGAGGATCAGGGTGGGGGTACGGGTGGGGTTTATTGTTAAGGGTTGGGTTTGGGCCGGGAGTAAGGGGTCCAAGGGTTAGGGGTCGGGTGTCGAGTCTGAATAAAGGGTTGAAGATTGAGGTCAGGGTAAGGGTCCGAGTCCGATTCTGGAGTCAATGGTCGAGAATTTGGGATCGAGACCGGGTTTAGGGTGGTAGGAGTTGGTGAGATAGGGGTTAGGGTGGGGCCGAAGGTGGGAGGTATGGGCGGTAGGCCCAAGGCACGGAGGTGCTAGGGCGAGGAAGGTTGGGCTGAGAAACCAACGTGAGAGGTATGTGAGGTGGCAGAGGTTGCCGAGGCGTAGGAGGTTGAGTCGAGGGGTGAGCCAGGTGCTTGGGATAGGAATCAGGCGAGTTAGGCAAGATGGGCCAGAGGGGCGTGGTAGGTAGGGGAGCTTTGAGGTGGGGTGGAGGATGGATAGCGGAGATGTTTGAAAGAGAGTTTTAAAAAAAAAATTCTCTCATCTTGGTAGGACAGTTAATTTCCTTAAAATAAGGGGAAAAAAAGGAGTTCAGAAGGAATATATTTTTCAAAAACTTTTAAGCTAACTGTTTACCCTAGAATCCGGATAACAATTGAATTTATATGGGGTTTTAAGGATCCGTGAACTAAAAGATACAAAAGGTTTGGATTGAGGAAAATAAAAGATAAAGACTCAACAATTGCTGTTAAAGTAAATAATCGCAGAATATAATACTGTTTAGAACAATTGTGCTTGATAGCGTACAAGAATTGAGAGAGATGGTACTGTAGTGTAATGGTTTCCGATGCCCTCTTTATGGGGTCTTCTCCCCTTTTATACATTCTGATTAAGGGTAAAAATAAGGTAGGTAAATTAATTACATCGTGGCTCCCTGTAATTACGCCTTAATGGCCTGAAGTGGTTGAGAAAATCACGTTTGGGCGAGATATCCGGCGACGCTTGGTTATCCGTTACGAGTCCGGCTTCCGACCTTGTGTGTTTCTCCATCCGGTGGTGACTCATATCGAGCTCTGCAACGGTCTCGAAATGACTCGACCTCGGTTGTAGACGTGGCCGTCGTTCTACCTTGCATCCAGGTCGGGTTCGATGGCCCCGACTTGCCCCGGACCGGACCCAACCCGGTCGGGCTCAAGCAACAAAGGGTATCACCCAATACACTAACTAATCATGACAAACTTGAAAAATATTTTCTGAATTTTTTTCCTTCCAAGCCAAACATTTTTTCATTTCACTTTTGCTTATTCATTATAAAAATTCGAATTATTCGTAAAAGATAACAATCGAATCGAATCAATTGATACCCAAACAAGATATATTTAGACGAATCGTGGAGGTAAAATGTGCAAGTCGGAATCAATATTGATTTCAATTGGTGCTAGAAAAAAGGTTCCAATTTGTGAAATTGCGGGGCAATCTAAACCTGCCTCGTCCATTTAGTTGGTTTGGAAGTATTCGAAATAATTGAAATCATATACGTCAAATTTTTTTTATTTCCCTCACTATCACAATCAAGTATCATTATCGTTCAGCCTTTTCAAAGGTGTAGCTAATTGTTTGGAAAATTGTCCAGCTCATGACAATCACAATCAAATTTTATTATTGCCCAAGCCTTTTGTGATATTTATTAGCTACTCGTTTTGTCTCAATTTATATGTAGAGATTACATGTAAGATGATCAAAGCAATTACTAACATTTAGTTCGAATTTAGGCGAAATTTCTAAAGTTTATTTCTTTTACATATTTAAAAATTATATAAAAAGTATTACAAGTCTAAAAGTTATTAGTAATTCAAAATATTTAAAAATAATTTAATAAAATTATAAAATGACCGAGTAAGTATTTATTCTCAAACGTCCATTCTGTCGACAAATCGACAATCACTATCAAGATAGACAAAAAATTTAACCTTTCCTCACTTTGATTGCTTTAGAATCAGTATCGCAAAGACAGTGGCTGGTTACGGGTTCCCTCCAGGTGCAGCCAAGTTCCAATTATATGTATATAGTCAAAATATAAAAATACAGTTAAAAGTTTCTAAACATATATATTAAGTTAAATCTTTACACGTTTACGCACGTGTTAATATAGAAAAGGTAGAAACACTCACTAACAATTTTACAAAGAGATTATAATGCAATGATGGCTATAAACAAATTCATAACCTTGTATCGTTTATATCGATGTGAATTATTGCATGTAGCATTCCGTGTAAAATAATATCTAAATTAAGATATATAAGTTGTACCAAAAATAAAAACGTCAACGACACATATGATAATAATACCAAATTGTAGGTCCGAAATTATTTTTTTCTATTTGTTTTAAGTTTAATGTTTTCCCGTACAATTGCAGCCGTAAAATTAAATGGGCAGGTCCAAATGGTCAAATCCCAAGGGCCAAAGTCATGTGGAAGTGTCAGTTGGTAAAAATGATTAAAAATCTAGCAGGGAAAGCGGGACAGTGAGACAAAAATAATCACACCCAAAATAAATGAAAGATGATCGTAGACGGTACGAGCAAAGGTAGACGTAATATCAACTCCTATCCAGTAGTCGATGTGTCGGTTGCTTTCGTCTTTTAGGTGTAGGAGAAAACAAAGCTAGTACCCTTCTAAATCAATTTTTAGTTTTTTACTTCGGGTAAAAGTAGGAGGGAAAAATTATTATTTGGCAGTTGGTTAAAAAAAAAAAAGCTTTTCATTTCCGCTGATTTTTGGTTAAATCAATGCAAAAATCTAAATAAGAATTTCAAAATAAGATTTGGGTGATTCATTTTAGTTGACAGGTATATGATGGAATAATCACGGAAAAAAAAAAGTACACGATGAAATAATCTTTGTGCGAGTGAGCTGGCTCAATACCAACATCATCAAAAGATAAAATAAAAGGAAAAAAAGTAGGAATTTTTACCTCCTATAGCAAAGGCTAACACCTTATTTATTTTAAATAAAAACCATTTAAAAGAATTATATTTTATAGATACCTTTTAAGGTTTATAGCAAAATATTTAATTTTGGTTACCTCCTAGCCCTAAGCCACTAAATACGCTATTCAGTTACACTATTTTCTTTCTCTCTCTACTTTGATACATCCCATTCTCTTCCTCCATCCCATTAAAATTTCCGCTCTCCTCCTCCTTTTAACGGCATCTTCTCAACTGAAAAATCCAACGACCAGCAGCACAACAACAACAAACCCTAACCCGAAGACCCAATCATGCCAAAGCAAATCCACAAAATCATTTGGTGATTGTCTCGCTGTATTCCGTCGCTGAAGACCCAATCTCACCAAGTTTAAAATGCTTGACTTCATCACATATTTATCTTTCATTGATGCCTGGATTTCTTTCCATGCGGACAACTAGACAAGAAACCAATTAAGTTTCGATTTAATATTCTGTAAGTTCCGGTTCACTTAGCGTTCTGCAAAATCTTTGAAGATGGAAGGACTATTTGGCTACAAGGCGGAAATTAGGGTTTGTTCTTGAGCAAAGACGACGGAGTTTGGGGCTGAGCAACTTGATTTTCTGTTAATATATTTCAATGTATTTTTCAACGTATCACGCTGTATTTCATTGTATTCATTGTCTTTTTTCCATTATAATTCAATGTATCTCGCTGTATTTCGTGTATTTCATTGTATTCACTGTCTTTTTTTTCATTGTTTTTCAATGTATTCCATTGTATTCTATGTATTTCATTGTATTCACTGTCTCGCTATATGCCATGAATGTATTCATATGTTTATTTAATTAATATAATTTATGTATTCAGATGTATTATATAATTTCTCTGAAGATTGCTATATTTTTGGGGTATTATTCAGTTGAAAATCTTTTTCATAACCGGAAATACAAATTTTGTGTGTTACAATTGAGTTTGTTGAGTTATATTAGGAGTCTATTATGTTAATTGATACACTTTCCGTTTAAAAACAGTGTAATCTCCTGTTTCACGCCGTGAATATAGTCGAATACAGTAATCTGTCCAGCTGTAATCCCATGTTTCACGCGATAAATACAGTCGAATACACCCGAATACAACAACTAATTAGCTGGACTTCCCTGATTCACGCCCATTTTTGCTACTGTATTCATGAATACAATAGCTTAAATACATCAAATACATCTTATAACCACAGAAAAGGTATCTATAATCTGTAATATAACAATTGGTATCTATAGATGGTTAATTACTACTAAAAGATAGTGCTTTATGAAAATTTCCCAAAAAAGTAACCAATCTTGTGAACAAAAAAATGGTGTGCTTAGTATTTCACAAAAGAACTGCCGTCGCAATTTGTGTATTTTAATACTAGTAAGGGATGGCCCATGCTGAGCATGGGCCCAACATATAAATAATTTTTTCAATTGTATATTCTAATTATTTTATTAAAAGCATCCATGTTTAATTAATTAATAAGTATACCTTAAGATTGAGTTTTCACATACATGTTGATTTAATAAGAACTAATGTCACTTTCCAGTTAACCATTTGGTTTTAAATTTAATTTTTGGAATTAAACATCAATATTCAAGTATCACTCACTAAAAAATCCAAACAGTGTAGTTAGTTTTTACTATCCAACAATATTTTGCTTCAATTTTCCTCATATCTCAATAAAATTGAAGTTACTAATTCCCTCCCAAAATCCTGCCTCCATTTAAAGGTGTTGTTTTTCATATTATCACTCGACTTTATACGCTCACTGATAGTTTTTTGAAGCGTGGACTCGTTTTAAAGAAGTGAGTGTCTATTACTCTTCTGGAGGCCATCAATTACCAATTTGTACATACAAATTTTTTCCCATAGTGTAATATGTTGTGGCACGTTTATTTAATAGAAAGCAATGCAATACTTACTCTAACTTAGACTTATATCTGCATCCCAGCAAAGAGTAATCTAACATCCAAAGAATACTAATATTATCATTTAAATGAAAATTTTGATTTCTGAATCATAATTTCGTTTTTTAAGTAGGCCGGTGGTAGCACGCGCCCAATATGCTAAATGAGTAAAAATAAGGGAATATTATACAAAATACCCATTAAACGTAAATAAAGACCCTAAGTACCTGTTCAATCATTTAAAACTGAAAGTTTAGCTTAACTTGGCTTAGCTTAATGGGCATGCTAAGGGGTAGGAGAATAAGTTTGTTGAATCCTATGGGTATTTTTTGTATAGTTATCCAAATAAGTAGTGCATGCATATTTTTTTACTTTTATGTTATGCACGTATAAGTGAAATACTGGAGTCATTATTGTTTGACCCAAAAGTTTAGATCCGGGTTCAACCAATTAGAGTAAAATAAAATAGAGTCAATCTTAACCAATATTAATATCTAAAAGATATGTTAACTGATTTTATAATAAAATAATATGTGTGTTTGATCGAATGGCAGTAAATGTGGACAATACGAATAATGTTCAATGAATCAAAAGGAGGAGGATAACATTAAATAATAATAAATAGCAACATATGGTATTTAAGTAAATAAGAACATGTGAGTCACCCGAAATGGGGTGAGATCTATGGATATTCGTTCTAAAAATGATGATGATTGATGAGCCTTCGAATATTCAGGTTGTTCTTCGATCAAGTGGAAAAATTAGGAAAGAATCTTAGTAAAAAGATATTTTTCGTGTGCTTGCAATAAAACCAGATTCTCTATATAAGGTCAACGTGTTTCTTACAAGTGAATACCTTATGTCCTCTATCCTTGTGTCTCTTTCTATTTATAGGAAATATATACCTAAAAAATCCTAATAGTACAAGTATAGAGAATATCCACTAGAATATTCTCTTTGATGTCTTATCCTAAAACTAGTCGTTATTCACTCTGTTTATGGTAAGTGCTCGACCTCGATCTTGATCTTAGCTGACTCTTCGACCTTGATCTTCAATAACTTCATCGGCTCTGCCCTTCACTTCTTAGGAGACCACTTCGACCTTGGGCAGGCCTTTATCGAAGTCGTACTGGCGAAACGTGGCAGTCCACGAGTCCCTCTTAATGCTTACACGGTTTGATCATGTCAAAGGTAATTTTTGACCCATACAATTAGTCCCTCCGCTTATTGAGGTCGTCCTCGTAGGTGAGTTCAATGAGTGGATAATGTCGTTCGTGGTCGAACTTATCAAGTAGACTACTTGAGTCGTAGTCGCCGTGGCGAGCAGGCAACGTGGCCCTCTGTGGGCTGCATATATTAAATTCTTCAGTTTTCTCGGGTAATTTGTTGGGGTTATCTTGTCCAAGAGTTAGAGTGACGTCATGAAATCATGCGTCATGATGACGCATATTCCCGATGTGTTACTTCCATTCATGCGTGACCTTTGATTGGATTTGTCGTTTTCGATTCCGGTGCTAATTATGACAAGCCGTTTTGGGTTTAGTGCCATGATTTCAACAAATAGAGGTTCTTGGACCCGAATTTGAAAATTTTTTTCTTCTAACTTTCGAAACACCAACCTTCTTCTCCACATCTTTTTTCTCTGAATCTCCTTTCCCTGTTTCGTTGCCCTACGTCATCCCCCAATCTCTGCCTTTTGTATTCTTCATCATCATCTTGAATCATGTCAAATTTGCCCTCAGATGCTGGTGAAGGGAGTAGCGTTGCTCCCTTGGCAGTTGTGTTTCCCTCCCATAGGGAGAGTGTTTCCACTATTGCTGAGGATGAAGCTTTCCCGTCAATGGAGCATATAGTCCCTCGTAACCCCGACGTCAGGTCTGATCTCACCCAATCACCGGACGCTGCACCCAGGATTTTTCTATCGACGATGACGTATTCAAAGCCAAGTTCGATTTCCAAATCACGTCGAATTGTTCTCGGCGGTTCCTCATCGATTATTCGTTCCCCTTTTTCCGTTGGTGGAAGAATTTTGTCGTCATTACGGCGTCTGCCCTACTCATCTTGCACCGTACGTATACAAGATTTTCAGAATGCTGACTAAATTTGCCGAGCTGGCCAGGGTCGTACTGACGCTGCGGCATTTGGTGCATCTATTCGCCACTAGTTTCTATAGGGGATCAATGCTGAACCTCCGCCACCATGGAGGAAAATGCTTGGTGATGAAGCCGGACGCAATGCCAGTCGTTAGTTCTGGCTCAACTTCTTCAATGTTAGAACTGAGGACGTTGTGGCTAACGTCAATAGCTTTCCTGAGGCTTGGGACTACTCACGTAAATGCCCTGTTTCTATATTTATTTCTGTTACTTGATCTTAGTTAGTAGAAGGAATTTTCCCTTTCTTGCAGCCAACAACCAGCCTCCCCTTTTAGTCACGCGCATTTCCGATTGGGTCGAGCAAGTCCTTTGCCATGTCGTAGGAATCCGTGAGTGGCCGAGCTTCTTCAAGAAGTTCAAACTGGCTCTTCCTTTGACAGGTAGCTTCTTTTCTTTGGTAGTGGTCGTTTCACTTTCTATTGTATGCCGATTCGTTTTACTAACTCAATCGTTTTTTTTTCCCAAGCAGGGGGTCTTCTCGGAGGAACCGGGTGCTGGTGCCCTCTTTTCAGAGGAAGGCTATTGTGCCTTCGGCTTCTGCGCCTGTTACGACTACTGCACCTTCCGTACCTGCCCCTGCCTTGGCTATCGCAGTCCAAGAGCCTATCTCCATTTCGTCTCCTGCTTCTGCTCCTCAATTCTTTTTGCTGGTTGACGAGGACGATGATGTCTCCCCTGATGATGGGGGGTCTAATGCCCGTAAGAGAAGAGCCGTAGACGCAGGAGGAGAAAGGCCAATAGCCGTTGACTTAGAGGAGAGAAACTTCATTCTTCGAGAGACGATTGTAGTGCATATTAGAGAGAACACTAGGATAGAATTCGAGGCCCCACAACCGGAGGAGATAATTGTGGATGCACTGGTGTGTCCCAAGGGGGAGACGGTCAAAATGGGGGCGCTTGAAGACGGCCTTGCACTTTTGAGGCGGGAGGAGGCATCATCCTTTAGGGTTGCAGTAGATGTCTCCTCGTCTGCCGGTGATAGAGGGAAGACCGTTGCCGAGGAGGACACTAGATCTGATTCTGATATGGATCTGGACGAGTTGAGGATGATTGATAAGGGGCTCACTCAGATTGATGTGAGGTTGTAGGGGGGCTTTAGGACCATTACGGTCCCAATGGATCTGATTGTAAATACCAAAGAGGTAATCCCTGCCCTCGGTCCTCTATGTTCTAGGGTTGAGGGAACGACCCTCAAGAAGATAAACGACAGTACCTTGTCGAATAACATTTCTGGTCTCGCTCTCAAGGTAAGTACGACTTTCATCCATTCCTTCCTTATGCCTTAGTTTCTTTGCAAGTTCTAACATCTTTTCTTCATTTTGTAGACGGTTATTCTAGAGATTGAGAGTGATCGGCGGGACAAGAGGCATAAAGAAATTTACGTGAAGCTAAAATATCAGTATACAACGTGCCTTGGAAAGTACCGTGGGGTCTATTTCGCTAGGGAGGCGATGTGCTAGCTCTGAGGGAGGATTTTAAGGAAAAGGACGAAGAGGTGATGGCGGCTATAGAGCATTTCAACGTTCTTGAGGGGACGTAAGGGCCAAGGAGGAGGGGATGGAACTTAGCAAAGGCGTGGAGGCCCAATGTAGTGATCTTCAGGATCGAGTAGCCCAGCTCCAAGGTCAGTTAGACGAGTGCCAGTTTTAGGTGGAGTCTCTCAAGGGTGAGATAATCGAGAAACAGGAGGAGCGCGACAAGGTGGAGTCTTCTCGGTTGGAGGCCCGTAGGAGAGTGGAGTTCCTTGAGTTGGAGAACCGAACCCTTAGTTCCGATTTAGAGATCGACCTGTCGATAGCGAGGGATAAGGAAGATCGCCTTGAGGAGAGGATCGAGGAATTTTAAAAGGAGACCTTCGACCTTTATGATCGAGTTGCTGCTTTGGAGGCCGAGAAGGCCCAACTGCTTTCACGGCCTTCTTCGTCTACTGCTTCCAGCTTCCCCAACGTCCCCTGTGAGTTGTATGAAGAAAGGATTCATGCCGAGGCCTGAATGGATGTGTTTCGTGAGTTGCATACGATAGGATCTATTTCTGAGGCAGCCTTTGAGGATGCTCAGGTTAAGGCTCACGAGGCTCGGTATGATTGTGGCTACGACCCTACTATGCCTCGACCTAGAGAACATGATGAGGATGGAGAGGATGCCATGGATCGTTTTGAGGAGGAAGCTTGGTACGATTCTTTTTACCCTCAGAGCGAGAATGGTAAGGATGCTGGAGGCCGGGACGGTGATGGTATCGGTAGTCAGGGTGATGGTGCTGCTGAAGGTCGAGCTGATGAGGATGGTATGGATCGTGATGGCGATGGCTAGTTCTTTTTTGACACTTCTTGTATGTTTCGGTTTTGCTTCTCCAAGAGCCTTTGTAACAAACTTTAATCTATAAATATCAAAGTTGATTTTTGTTTTCACTTGTGCCTTTCTTATTTGCCGTTATTTGTTTATTTACTTGCATGATTTGCTCCTTTATATTTTTGTTGTCGACCTCTAGCTGGCTGTAGTCCTGGGCTAAATAGCCATGGGCTAAATCATCCCTTTGTCTATGCAGATCGAGGGTGTTTCTTTAGTTGAGGACTGATAGGCATTGTGTGAACTTACTCATACTTTGTCCTTTCGTTATGTCGTGGCCGAGGGCTGGTAGGTGCTTGTTCGAGCGTGGTCAAATTTGACCTTTTATCAAGTCGGGGCCGAAGGCTGGTAATTGTTGTTTGAGCTTGATCGAACTTAAGCTTTCGTTAAATCGCGGCCGAGGGCCGGTAGGTGTTATTGAAGCTTGGTCGAACTTAACCTTTTGTTAAATCCTGGCCGAGGGCTGGTAGGTGTCTGTTTGAGCTTGGTCGAACCTAACTTTTTGTTAAATCGCAGTCGAGGGCCGGTTGGTGTTTGTTCGAGCTTGATGATCGCCGCCGACTCGACGCTATACTAAGGTAGGAAGAGCAGGTCGCAATAACTTTTACCCGAATAGTGGTTCGGGATCGAATTTCCACAGGGAGCTAGTAGTGGAGTTGTATTGTCTGTCTAGTTTAGAATTGCGGTTGTGCTTCTAATATCACTTCAAACATTTATGGTTTTCTTTGATTTCTATATCTACTATTATAAAACTAATGATTAAAACTAAATTATGCTACGAGAATATTGCTAAGTTGTGTTTAATATAGAGAAAGGCACCAGGGTCGTGGCATTGCCTAGGTGGCTAATTAACGGGTAGATGCTACTAAGGATAGATTGGCATATTTGGGGCTTATGCTATAACCGTTGCACAATTGTACCCACTCTCGCACCTCTCGGTAGAGAGAGTGATTTTGCCCAATTGACTCTCTCGAGACCAATTGGGTAGGCCAATTAGACCAAGCAACTAGGGTTCAAGTTGGGTGATTACTCTCTCGAGATTTAACCCGTTAATTGGGACTACCATTTCTCATGGGTCCATCCCAATTCCTTGTTGGGTCAATTTTGGGGTCATGGACTCTCTTTCTCAAGAAGAGTTAAACCCACAAAGCTAGAATCAGCGTTTTCAACCACCAATCCTTAATTAAAACATAAAATCAACCCAAATAACAAACACCCAATATCAATCTAACCCTAGATGGCAACACCCATCAATTACCCACACCAGGGTTGAGCCACAACCCTAGCTATAGGTTTAGCTACTCATGCTAGATACAGAAATTGAAGAAATAGATGAAGAAGTAAGCATATTAATTAATTGCTAGGAAGAAAACTACAATAATGAAGAGCAAAAGTGCCAAAAATGGCTACAATATTCGGTCTCACGAGCTCAGCTGCGTTCAGAATATAAAACTTAACCTAAAAATGGAAAAAGGTCCTATTTATACTAGGCTGAAAAAACTGGACAAAAATACCCCTGCGTGGTCAGCGCGAACCGCGCAAACATGACCGCGGCCGTGCTAGCTCTTGAACTCCTGGTTTCTGCTTCTCTGAAGTTGAGGACTACGGACCGCGTAAAAATATAGCGCGGCCGCGGTGGAAGTTAGCGTGGCTGCGCAGAAATGAACGCGGGCCGCTTTGCTTGGAAGTGGCCAAATTTTTGCTCTCTGAATCTCTGCTCCGCGGACCGCATAAAAGAGTAGCGGGCCGCGGACCGCATAGAAATGACCGCGGCCGCGTAGCATTATCTTTGAATCTGCCATCCTCTGAGCCTCCTAGTGCGGCCACGTTCACAGTTGTGCGGTCCGCACTAGGTCCTCTTTTCCTCAACTTCCTTAGTCTTTGACACTTGAGCAGGTTTCACTCCTTTTTGAGCCGATATTTGACATTCGTCGCTTTGTCGATCAAACTTGCAATCAAGTACAACTTGTGAGCATTTTGGGACTATTTTGTATCCATTTATAACCAAAGCATAGGCAAGTAGGGGCATAAAACACGTTAAAATCCTAACTTATCACTTGGTCGAACTTATCTCAATTACTCTGGCCATTGTGGAACCCAAACTCACACATCCTCAACTCTCCCTAAGCGAACCTCACCTTTTAGAGTATTAACACACAAGTCAAGGTTGATGGAGTTTCACTCATCTCTCTCAAGAAGAAGGTCACAAGTCCGGCTCTAGGTACCATATGCTTGCCCCTTATGTAAGTATCCACTAATGTAGGTTTCCTTCAACTCAAGAACCTATAGGGCTTTTCTGGAGTCATTATGAAGGCTTTTGGGTAAGGGTAGGACATGTTTTTATTCAAGTGGGTTCACTCTTCCCTTAAGCACTTCTTTTGATTCATTATGGCACAACTCTCTTGACTCTTTTGAGTATTCCACTTCTTTACAAGGGGTTAGAGAGACACATTGTCACTCTTTCTTATGCAATTCAAAACATTTCTCCTTTTTTCTACTTTTTCCACACTTTTTTTTCACTTTTGTTTTCCTTGAATCCCTTTTTATTCTTGTTCACTTTGGACTTTTTTTTTTGTCTTTTTCTTTTCTTGCTTTTTCATTGCCTTCCTTTTTCTTTTGCTTTTGTACCTTTCTACCACTTTGTTTCCTTTCTTGTCTCTCCCCCCAAACTTAGACATTTGCCATTACTCAAGGGAAGATTTGGGTGCCAAGAGAGGGTAATCATTTAGAACGGGTATAGGCTTGTAGCATTGGTTCTTGAAAGAAAAGGTTTAAGGCTCAAAAGGGTTAACTAGGGATCATCTTTTTGGTAGGCTATGGAATTGTTCAACTTAACATTCGGATCAAGGAGAGCCTATAATCACTTCTCAAGTCAAATTTCACCTAGGATTTTGCCACAACAAACATTTAGGGCAAGTTCTAGACCATTGGCTGGGGACTTGGACTCACAATTCGATTCCTCTCCACACACGCTAGGGGATTGCTAAAGACATCGAGTCGAGGGCCCACAACGACCTTAGTTATGATTCAAGCACACAATGGTCCGAACAGACCACATGATGATTGTTTGGTCAATGCAAGAGTCTCAAAGCCACGACTTTCACCATCCTAAACACAACATTATGTCTTTGACCATGGTATCAAAGGCAAATGTGCTAGGCCCAAGTGAAGCTTTGCTTGNTACGTGAAGCTAAAATATCAGTATACAACGTGCCTTGGAAAGTACCGTGGGGTCTATTTCGCTAGGGAGGCGATGTGCTAGCTCTGAGGGAGGATTTTAAGGAAAAGGACGAAGAGGTGATGGCGGCTATAGAGCATTTCAACGTTCTTGAGGGGACGTAAGGGCCAAGGAGGAGGGGATGGAACTTAGCAAAGGCGTGGAGGCCCAATGTAGTGATCTTCAGGATCGAGTAGCCCAGCTCCAAGGTCAGTTAGACGAGTGCCAGTTTTAGGTGGAGTCTCTCAAGGGTGAGATAATCGAGAAACAGGAGGAGCGCGACAAGGTGGAGTCTTCTCGGTTGGAGGCCCGTAGGAGAGTGGAGTTCCTTGAGTTGGAGAACCGAACCCTTAGTTCCGATTTAGAGATCGACCTGTCGATAGCGAGGGATAAGGAAGATCGCCTTGAGGAGAGGATCGAGGAATTTTAAAAGGAGACCTTCGACCTTTATGATCGAGTTGCTGCTTTGGAGGCCGAGAAGGCCCAACTGCTTTCACGGCCTTCTTCGTCTACTGCTTCCAGCTTCCCCAACGTCCCCTGTGAGTTGTATGAAGAAAGGATTCATGCCGAGGCCTGAATGGATGTGTTTCGTGAGTTGCATACGATAGGATCTATTTCTGAGGCAGCCTTTGAGGATGCTCAGGTTAAGGCTCAGCGGTCTCGGTATGATTGTGGCTACGACCCGTACTATGCCTCGACCTAGAGAACATGATGAGGATGGAGAGGATGCCATGGATCGTTTTGAGGANGGAACGCTTGGGTACGATTCTTTTTTACCCGCTAGAGCGAGTAAATGGGTTAAAGAAGTCGCGTAGGACGGTCCGGGGACGGGTGATCGGGTAGTACGGGTAGTACTAGGGGGTGAGTGGTGGTCTGTCGTGTAAACGGGGTCGACGGTCTGGTAAGTGAGGGTAAGTAGGGTTAGTTCGGGAGTTTTACGGNGGTAGTTACGGGGGTACCGTAGTTGGGGTACCTTTCGGGTTTTAACTTTTTTTTTTTACGGGAACCTTACCGTTTTACGTTTTTGGTAAACGTTTTTGGGTTTTTCCCGGGGTTTTTTTTAGCCCGTTTTTCGTTAACCCCTAAAGGGGTAAACGTTCCCCGTTTTTTAGTTAAAAAACCCGGTTAAAAACCCTTTTTTTAAAAGTTAACCCGTTTTTTAAA